>NW_021850877.1:1231284-1247362 GCF_003651465.1 Formica exsecta
ATATATATATATATACATAGTGTGGGAGAGATTTTATATAGTAAGAAAGAGAGAGCCTCTTTAATTCTGTTTATTTTCATTATTATCTTTTATTTTGTTTGCTTTCTTTGATTACTCTTTTGATGCTAAAAATGTTGTACGATAATCACTCGCGGAGCAAAAACATTTGCATTTATTGTTCTACTATCTCTTCTAGTTTTTATGCAACAGATTTTCCTCTCATTTCTCAACTCTTTTTACTTTTTTTTTTCTCGTTCCTCTTAATTACATCTTGTCCCATTTACGTATACATTCGGTTTACTTCGGTTTTTATTAATTTGGCTTCTCCCACTCTTTTCCGTTCTCTGTCTCTTCCTTTTCCCATTTTCCCATTATTTTCTCTAACTACACCAATTTTGCCATCTATCTTCTATTTCGTTCTATTGCCACTCTTTCGCTTTCTATTCTTTTTTCTCACACACATCATCGCGTTTATCTATCTTTTCTTATAGCGAGACGCGCACGATTGCCATCACAATCTCTTTCGAGTCTCTTCGTCTTTATGTGTGCTTGGTCCTCTATATTCTTCTACTTTTACGCTTTTTAAAGACTCATCCCTTCGCATCTGAACCTATTTCTCGCTCGTATCATTTTCTTTTCCATTCATCCGTCCTGTACCAATTTCACCTTCTCACTTCCGTCCCATTTTCAGCATCTTCATCTTCTCTCTCTCTCTCTTCTCTTTCTCGGTCCATCCTCTTTCCTTTCCACATCTCTTCGCTCTCGCGTCTCTCCACGGCCTTCGACGCTCTCGCCGTCTCTTCGTTCTCCATCTCCGTCTGTCTCCGCGTGCTCTAATATAGCCACCCGGTGTCCAATTACTCGCTTCCCTCTTGCTACAGTTTTTCCTCCGCCGCGACGGCCACGACGGAGAAAGGATCCTCATCAGCCTCCGCGCGACACGCTTTTCTATTTTCCGCTTTTTCCTCCGCGATGCGTCCGCTGCTCATTCATCCTTATTCACCGGCCGCGTATCCCGTCGTCGCCCTCGTGCATTTTTATCGCGTCACGAACGACAGTCCGATCTTCGATCCCGATGCAAAATGGGAAATCGTGCGGAATCGCCGAGAAACGTAATGACGGGATGGAAAGGTGATAAAAAATATGGAGAACGGGGCGCAGAAATCGATTGAAGTGCGAGTCACGCTGCCTGTTTCGTGTCCGTTTCGTTTTTCGCGAGTGAAACTAACTCGGTAGATGGTCGACGCGATTCCCAAAGTATAAAGATTCCGTTTGGCTCGAGTCCAGGAAACATCGGTGAAACGAACGCCACTCGTTGAGACCGGGGTACTTGGATACTTTCGAGAAGTGTTCCGTGAACTTACGACGCTTGAAACAACGGGAGAAAAGAAACCACGGTGTAAAGGTTAAATTGCCGTGTCAATTATCAAGCACCAACAAGAATCCTCGAAGCGTTAATTTTGTGGATGTTAAAAAATAATTCTTCACTAAACTTTAGTGGCATACGTTTTTCTCTTCACGACGCGTTAGGGAACTACTTCGTTAGAGTTGGCAAAATTTTTGTTACAGTTCGTTAAAATCGACTGAGCCGTTAAAAATTGTGATAAAATGTTATAAATTTTTCATATACTCTAATATGTGTGTTTTTTCGTGAATTTAGAAATATGAAAATCGCGCGAATCTCTATAGTTATGTACGAAAAATCGAACGGTCGAACCGTGCAAGATGACCTGGCCAACAGCGGCACTATGGATATTTTCGCACGAATATCGGCGAATAAAGTTTGCTTTCGTTACAAAAGCGAGGTGCAAAAAATCTACGGCGAAAAAATACGGGCTACGCGCGTTTATTTAAAAAATGGCTTCGTAACCAATCGAGCCGAGCACACACAGCGATGTATATACGCGCGTGTCTGATTTAACGTCGACCGTTTTCACTCGCAACGTCGCCGCGCCGCGCTCTGTTTATCGTTGTGTTGTCAGAAATGATTTTTTTAATTGAATTGTGAAAAAATTCGCTCGGTTTCATCCCCGCGTGCTATTAACACGACGATGTAACAACGAGACCGTAATGTAAATTACGGTAATGTTTCTCTCCCCGTGACAGCGTTTGCCCAGAATCTCGATTCCCCCAGGCGTCATCACGCTAATTAGAATTCTCGTGCAAACGCCGTCAACGTCCGGTTATTTTTTTCTCGCTTCGATCCTGGCGATGTTCCGTCCACTAATCACCTAGTGTCCTACGCGCAGTCGTCCTGTAAATGCGGCCAAAATACTGTCAACTCCGTCGATCAGCTCATCTTCGCCGGCCGCTGTCGTGTGATCGAGCCACCTTCGTCGAACGCTTCTTCCCGCATGACAATGCGCTTAAATTTACACGACACACTCATGCATCATACATGACATGTATGCGCGATGACGATTTATGTGGGACGCGAAAATTGGCGGCTCCCAAAATTCCTTCGCGCACAATCATGTCGTATCGCGTCGCGTTGGAGCCGTAGTTTAACGATAGTGGATATCTGGTTTTTTAGCTGTCACAGCGCTGGATTTCGGTGACTGGAAAGTACAAGCACTCGGCGATCACTAGGGAGCGGCCCCAACCGAGGAAGACCGCCGAAAGGCGGTCAACGAGTCTGGTAAGAGATTCGAGTGAAAAACGCGTGAGCGTGTGTGATTTCCTTTTCGAAAATGTCAGAAAATTATATTTTGGGCAGCTCTTGTATGCTTTGCATTAATATTTGCTTAAATATTAATATATTTAATATTGTGTGAATATATACATATATTGATAATATTCAATTTATGACAAAGTCATTATGTTTGCCATTGTGTATTACGTATATTATTTATAGATACGTATTTTATTACAGCATAATTAACAAACTTGTTACATTGTAATAATTATACATTAGTGATTCGTTTATTCCAATTCCGCCTTACTAATTCAGCATTCGATACATTAATCATGAAGTTTTTGATGATTTATTAGTATCTGAATATAATGATTTCATTTAATTTTTATCGTTGTCAGAATAATTATCCCGATAAAACAATATTAACGAGTTTTATAATGATCTTGTTAGTAAACTTTGTCTCTGTCAAAACTACCTGTTCATTAAAAATACCCCAATTTTCCGAAAATAATAATCACATTATCATTACACGATAAGAGAAAGGGAGAGAGAGTTAATAAGAAAAAGTCAACGAACAAATGAATCTGCACTAATCAATCTTCGTCGTGCGCTTTATGATCTATAGCTCATTTTGCTGGAGGGTTACCGACTCTCGTAGCTCCTTTTTCCTTCTCGTCTCTGATCCACAAAGCTTTGTTTTCACCGAAAACTTTTATGTCGTAAAATTGACGTGGAATAATTATATTTATCGATTACCGGAGGGGATGATAGCACGTTTCGATTTGCTAGATGAAACTTTGTGACACCAGTGAAATGATTAAAAGCCTTGACAAAAGCCTTTGTCTCAGGAGGGATTTACATTATAATACAATGAAATTAAAATATTCTAATATGTTGCATCATGTTGCATATGTTGAAATTACAAAAATTATATAATTACCACAAGGAATAAATATGGAATATTAATAATATTAATAATATTAATAATCCAAAATTGCATATATCGTAAATTAATTAATAAAAAATCAATATTAGAATTTAAAAAAAAATAAAATTCTCTTAATATAAACAAAATATAAAATTCAATGAATACAAGATAACAGAATATATATTGCAGAATAAAATTTTTCTATAAATATGTAATATGCCCGATTTTAATTCAATATCACTCTTTATGTTTTTTATCTGTGTGTGTATCGTTTCTCCGCAATATACAGGAATGTCATAACATAAGAAATTTATTGCGTGGCACGTCGAAAAATTAGTCACGTCAATATCATTCATGTCGGTCCCATAAATGTTTTCAAGATAAAGCGTTTGAGACAGCTATATAAGTCGGGTCGATATTTTACAAAAATGAGCACAAGATATGATTTATCGGTTTTAGAGTAGCATGGTATGTAACGTCTGATATCTCATTGTAGTTAGTTATCGCAGACTTTGGTCGAGTTATTGTAAAAAGTCGTTGGCAGAATCACAAGGCTGCCAAGTGAAAAATGGGTCTTCATTTGTACACAGGTGGATCTACATTTATGTCAATTCCTCTCGGTAGGTACAAGAAATCCATTTCTCTTCTGACTTTGAGATCGAGAACCGTTCGCCACAAATGAGTCCCATTCTTCTCTGTCAGAAGTGAATTCATCAATTGCTTTTTCCGTACCACACATACGTTCATATAAAATTGATTTTTATATTATTGGTATTTTATATAAATTATTTATATTTTTTATATACATATAATGTTTGAAAACTATCATTCATCTATAAGTGATTGCACCACCTGAGTTAAATTTGACAAAAATGTATAATTTCACGAAAACACGTGTAAGAGAAAAGATCGTATTTTAATAATTTATATGATATAATAATATATGAATAATTATATACAATTATACATATAATTATAATATAATAACAATTCCTTAATGTGTGAAAAAATCAGAAGAATGAGATGCTTTTTCACTAGATATATAATGTAGATTCTGGTATCAGTTATAATGTACATAATATAACGAGCTTTAAATGTTATGTGTAAGGATTATAATAATACAACCGAAATGATGCGGGCGAGAAATTTGTGTAAATCCGATGATTCATTGATCCTACGTGGAATTATTTCGGGATGTTATTTTCATTACGCGGTTAGTTACTCGTCCATAAAAGCGAGCTTTATTTCAGCCATTTCAGGGTGCCGTTGTAAAATATCCGCCATTAAAAATGCTTCGCTACATCCCGAAGAAAATTGAAAAAAATAATTATTGTGTTATTAAATTTTTTTGCATAATAATAATATTTTTATTATTATATGACACACAATGATTTTATAACTCAAAAATCATCAAGTCTCGAAAAATAGTTTTATATTCGATATTTTTGTAATTTTTCGAGAAATTATTATAACTGATATTTAATAAATAATTCTTTTTTTTACCGTGGAAAATGTTTAAAGTTGTTCACGCGTTAAAATGATGTCGATAATGTTCTAAAGAACTTTGTTCTATATCTTCGTTCGTTGCTTGACTACATTCTAATGATTAAAGAGATAATTCGACTCGTTGAGAAAATACTATTGCTCTTTCACAAAGTTTTACACTGTATTATCTCTATATCGAGAAAGTAATTCTTGTTCTCTACTTTGGAATTAATATAAAGAGCATCGTAAGATTCACAATTCAATTGCTCAAATGATAAATTTATCATCGTCCAATTTTAATCGACTGCGATTTTATTCATAAACATATTATGTTTAAAAACAAGTTTGTTTAAATACATTTTAATTTATTATTACAGCGTTTATTTAAATACCGAATTTATTTAATATTTTCCAATTGTTATCTGTAGCTGAGACAATGCTATATATATAACACAATTGCACTCGAGTCATTACATTGCACGTATATCAATGAATTTTGTTCACATCTTTTTGGTCAAGTCGAGCCATTGTGTATTCAGGTTGTATTTTCACAGCAGAGATGTGTTACACAAGATGGTGAAATCAAGCGACGTTTAAATCGTCCTTTCTACCGAAATTAGATCACTTTACTGACAAGCGGCAAGTGGATAAAGCTCTAGCGCGACGTCTCGTACTTCCTCTTTTTTAGTCCTCTTTTTTAACTCTTTTCTGTTCGCTTTTCTCTCTCTATCTCTCTCTTTCTTCCTTCTAGCCGTACCACGCGCCGAAGACTCGTGTAGCAAAAGTAGTGAGGGGATTGCCGCACGATTGAAAGGGTGCATCGCGAACTAACGAGCTACAAAGTGCACCTAGGCACGTAATAAATGTCGTACAAGGAAGAAGAGCAACATATATCTCCGAGTATGACGGCCTCGCAAAAAATTTTCGACGCCAAATACTCGACGAGTATAAATTCTAAAATACGTGGCATGGTTTTTATTATTTATCATTTATTGCCGCTCCACAGTAATTCGTACAACAGATAGCGACCATATTTTGCTCGAAAACAATATAAGCCATGTCGTTAATATAAATATTAGCTATAAGAAAAAACTTACATATTCGTAATTTTTATATATTTGTACGTTATTATAATATACGAATATTATACCTAATATTCTTTATAATATCACACAAAATAATACTATTATGTATTACAATGGCGGTAACATTAGATTGTAGTATTACAATACGGTTTGACCTTTCGCATCCACGTGCATTACCCGTTTAAGTGACCCAATGCATTTTGCGAAACATTAGCGCATTCACCGAAATTAGAAATGCCAGCCAGAGTTATAATTTTACGGTCTCGCGCTGTACACAGTCGCACCCCATATCCGACCGGATAATATAATTCTATAGTGCGCGCGCACATATGTTATAACGTACGGTTAAGTATAAGTAGGTAACACAGTGGAGCATCTCCGAAATGTGTTGGAATTTATCGCGAACCGTGAATCGCAGAGGCGCGGTCAGCGGAAACCGCAGGCCGCATTTTCGACATGGCGCGTAATCCGCCCGGGTTTCAACGAGACTCGCCCGGTTTTCGCTCCGTGACTTTTATGCAGCCTCCTACTTGATATTTCAACGTTGTCACCGCGACCGCATGACAGTCGTTATGTCAAAATGATAAGTTCATCGTAGCACGCAAAAACCGCATGAAAATGTTTCCTGGGCGAAACTTAAACGGATTAAACAAAAATGTTTTATTTACAGCGCTTTAGAGAAAGAAAAAAATTTATATACGTCGCGGAAAGATTTTTATATTACGCTGAAAAATACCGCGCATCTCTCTATCAATCATAATTCAACTCTTTCGAGACGATATCTCAACTATGTAGTTGTTTCCAAGTAATTTTCAATAATAATGTTTTAAAAGTGAGTGATACATCTATCTTAAGCACTTGAAAATATTAAAGACGCGAACGACGGCGTTTCTCATCCTCGTCTTTACCCGCTCTCTCTATTCGCTGTCGTCGTTGCCATACTCGCGATTAATCCTTTGCGCAAACGAGACGACTGAAAAGCCAAAGAGGGATATAAGTTTCCAGGATAAGCGTACCTGATACCGATGCCTGGGATCAGATTTTCCGAACTTTGTTTAAGATTTTCCGGCAAGAGAATTTATAATTGCAAAATTCCAAGAATCGATTTTCGAATTAAACTTGACATTGAAATTCTCAATAAATCACTTTTACGAAAAGATTATTATAGCTCTAAAATACTTAAAATTGAGAGAGCGCAAATACATAAATATATGTATATATATATGAACTTTTGTTATCGAGTGAGTTCTACAAAATCCGATTATCAGAGGAAATGAGCACCATATATCTTCAGATGCATCTCGTACTAACGCGATTAACGGTGGTTTTCTTGACGGGATCCATTCACAGATTAAACCGTGCGCTTGGACCAAACAGTCATTTATGGTCTCCGACAATCGTCTCGTTCTCCAACGCTTCCACGATTAGTACTTGCCCTCAGACAATTCGTTATGGATCACCTTGTCGCTTTTGTCCACGACCGAATCGTTTGCACATACGGCTGAATTGTAATAGCGGATATAATCGCTGAATTACGGGACGTGCATTTGCGCCAGTCTCCACGTCACTAATAGGATTTTGCAGAAATCCAATGAATACCCTGGGATGTTTAGAATGTGATTGGCACGAGCGAACAGATGGCAAAAATAAAATCCGCGATTTAATTCCTTGCATTCGAGTATTGGTAACAAGCTGGTCGAGAGAATTTCATTTTATAGACGTTTTAATGGTTGCTTTTCGCAGATAATATTTGATATGCGATATAAAAATCCTTTAAAATCATAAAAACTACTAACATAATAAAAAGATTTATAATAAAAGATAAGAATAATAAAAGGATTTATCAAACTGAAAACAGATCCCTCACAATTGGAAATTATATAATTCTTTTTGTTTTATTAGTAAATAATTCGTAAAAAAAACGATTCGTCTTTTACGCTTTTTGAAATTGTTTTTTAAAGTTATAGTCCGATGTTAGAAGCCAAGCGCAATATGAGGAACCACAGAGGTGTAAAGTGGCGTCATTTCCGCGCCGTATCCGGGATATTTTTTACTACTTTACTACGTCACACGAGCCACAAACGATACTAACCAAAGATACGAGCCGACTGTGTTTTTCACACCGAGAAACATATATATATAAGTAAAATTGGTATTTCTTTTTTTACGACGTTCCACGACGGCGGAAGTTCTTGACGATCTAATTGTTGCTTTATGATGAAATAAAATGTGCAACTGATAACTGGCTTTTAATATTTGGATCAAAAATTAGCTCCTCGAGTTTGTATATATTTTTTTCAATTTAGCATCGGGATATTTTTTGCGAAGATATACTAAAACTCTTTATAAGGGAAAAATTCTGTATGAAAAAGAATTTGCAGATGTTTAATATTCGTAATATCAGTATACACTTGATTCTTCCAGAGCATTACGTGACAGCAAAGAGCTTCCATTCTTACTGCAGTTTTTCATGAAAATGTCCTACTACTGCGGAAATTCACAAATCGCCCGAAAATGTAATTACGTTAACTGCCGGACAAAGAGCCGTCATTTAAAGCCGGGCTTTGGCTTTGTTTCACGACGCTTGGCAATGCATAAAATAACGCGCGATTGTGACAAAAGTGACATGCTGTTGCAGATTAAAGCGCAAAAAGCAGTAGATGAAGGGATAATAATAACGGAATAGAAGGATTATAATGGAATACATCCTCGTATACACAGGAATAATAGATTAATACTACGACTATATTAGTACAGCCCTTCGAGACACTTCGATTTCTCTATACATCTACTTTTCTGCCCTCTTATTGCAGACGCATAACGGGACGCATTACATATTATATCATCACGACGCTATACTCATCTTTGACACCTCAAGTGCAATTCGGTGATAATGCAACCAACGCGCGTTTCCGATAATACACTTCTTCGCGCGAATAAGGACGCTGCGATACAACGGGCGGCGGTTATCGCATCCTATACCGGATGTATAAAACATTGTACCTGGCTTCTCGCCACAGGAGAAAATTTCTCTCTAATCTTCTCCACCGTCTACCTCTACCTACTTCCCACGAGAGAGAACCCTGATCCAACAACAAGATTTGCTCCGCCGTTCGTCCGTCTGTTCCTCCCACGCAAATGATAAAGAGACTATTCACACTAGATGAAGGCAAGAACCCGTTTCGCTCTCGCATTGCGCATTTTATATTTTCTCTCCCATTATTATTTTAGAACAACACGTCGCGCGTGTTTTGTTTGCGTGACAGAGTTTCATAAAAGTGCATGAGAGATAATAAAACCGTGTCCGGTGGCTTTTCTCCATATATTCTTATCGGCGATCTAAAGACTGAAACTTCGTAATCTTCTTTGCCAGAATTATTGTTACGTAACGTAAGCTGACCTGTTAAATTAAAGGGAGAACATTGCAAAATTCTAAAATTCAGGAGATTGAGATTATTTAACAAATATTTATCTATTTTCACAATAATCAAAAATGTTTTATTTACAGCGCTTTAGAGAAAGAAAAAAATTTATATACGTCGCGGAAAGATTTTTATATTACGCTGAAAAATACCGCGCATCTCTCTATCAATCATAATTCAACTCTTTCGAGACGATATCTCAACTATGTAGTTGTTTCCAAGTAATTTTCAATAATAATGTTTTAAAAGTGAGTGATACATCTATCTTAAGCACTTGGAAAATATTAAAGACGCGAACGACGGCGTTTCTCATCCTCGTCTTTACCCGCTCTCTCTATTCGCTGTCGTCGTTGCCATACTCGCGATTAATCCTTTGCGCAAACGAGACGACTGAAAAGCCAAAGAGGGATATAAGTTTCCAGGATAAGCGTACCTGATACCGATGCCTGGGATCAGATTTTCCGAACTTTGTTTAAGATTTTCCGGCAAGAGAATTTATAATTGCAAAATTCCAAGAATCGATTTTCAAATTAAACTTGACATTGAAATTCTCAATAAATCACTTTTACGAAAAGATTATTATAGCTCTAAAATACTTAAAATTGAGAGAGCGCAAATACATAAATATATGTATATATATATGAACTTTTGTTATCGAGTGAGTTCTACAAAATCCGATTATCAGAGGAAATGAGCACCATATATCTTCAGATGCATCTCGTACTAACGCGATTAACGGTGGTTTTCTTGACGGGATCCATTCACAGATTAAACCGTGCGCTTGGACCAAACAGTCATTTATGGTCTCCGACAATCGTCTCGTTCTCCAACGCTTCCACGATTAGTACTTGCCCTCAGACAATTCGTTATGGATCACCTTGTCGCTTTTGTCCACGACCGAATCGTTTGCACATACGGCTGAATTGTAATAGCGGATATAATCGCTGAATTACGGGACGTGCATTTGCGCCAGTCTCCACGTCACTAATAGGATTTTGCAGAAATCCAATGAATACCCTGGGATGTTTAGAATGTGATTGGCACGAGCGAACAGATGGCAAAAATAAAATCCGCGATTTAATTCCTTGCATTCGAGTATTGGTAACAAGCTGGTCGAGAGAATTTCATTTTATAGACGTTTTAATGGTTGCTTTTCGCAGATAATATTTGATATGCGATATAAAAATCCTTTAAAATCATAAAAACTACTAACATAATAAAAAGATTTATAATAAAAGATAAGAATAATAAAAGGATTTATCAAACTGAAAACAGATCCCTCACAATTGGAAATTATATAATTCTTTTTGTTTTATTAGTAAATAATTCGTAAAAAAAACGATTCGTCTTTTACGCTTTTTGAAATTGTTTTTTAAAGTTATAGTCCGATGTTAGAAGCCAAGCGCAATATGAGGAACCACAGAGGTGTAAAGTGGCGTCATTTCCGCGCCGTATCCGGGATATTTTTTACTACTTTACTACGTCACACGAGCCACAAACGATACTAACCAAAGATACGAGCCGACTGTGTTTTTCACACCGAGAAACATATATATATAAGTAAAATTGGTATTTCTTTTTTTACGACGTTCCACGACGGCGGAAGTTCTTGACGATCTAATTGTTGCTTTATGATGAAATAAAATGTGCAACTGATAACTGGCTTTTAATATTTGGATCAAAAATTAGCTCCTCGAGTTTGTATATATTTTTTTCAATTTAGCATCGGGATATTTTTTGCGAAGATATACTAAAACTCTTTATAAGGGAAAAATTCTGTATGAAAAAGAATTTGCAGATGTTTAATATTCGTAATATCAGTATACACTTGATTCTTCCAGAGCATTACGTGACAGCAAAGAGCTTCCATTCTTACTGCAGTTTTTCATGAAAATGTCCTACTACTGCGGAAATTCACAAATCGCCCGAAAATGTAATTACGTTAACTGCCGGACAAAGAGCCGTCATTTAAAGCCGGGCTTTGGCTTTGTTTCACGACGCTTGGCAATGCATAAAATAACGCGCGATTGTGACAAAAGTGACATGCTGTTGCAGATTAAAGCGCAAAAAGCAGTAGATGAAGGGATAATAATAACGGAATAGAAGGATTATAATGGAATACATCTTCGTATACACAGGAATAATAGATTAATACTACGACTATATTAGTACAGCCCTTCGAGACACTTCGATTTCTCTGTACATCTACTTTTCTGCCCTCTTATTGCAGACGCATAACGGGACGCATTACATATTATATCATCACGACGCTATACTCATCTTTGACACCTCAAGTGCAATTCGGTGATAATGCAACCAACGCGCGTTTCCGATAATACACTTCTTCGCGCGAATAAGGACGCTGCGATACAACGGGCGGCGGTTATCGCATCCTATACCGGATGTATAAAACATTGTACCTGGCTTCTCGCCACAGGAGAAAATTTCTCTCTAATCTTCTCCACCGTCTACCTCTACCTACTTCCCACGAGAGAGAACCCTGATCCAACAACAAGATTTGCTCCGCCGTTCGTCCGTCTGTTCCTCCCACGCAAATGATAAAGAGACTATTCACACTAGATGAAGGCAAGAACCCGTTTCGCTCTCGCATTGCGCATTTTATATTTTCTCTCCCATTATTATTTTAGAACAACACGTCGCGCGTGTTTTGTTTGCGTGACAGAGTTTCATAAAAGTGCATGAGAGATAATAAAACCGTGTCCGGTGGCTTTTCTCCATATATTCTTATCGGCGATCTAAAGACTGAAACTTCGTAATCTTCTTTGCCAGAATTATTGTTACGTAACGTAAGCTGACTTGTTAAATTAAAGGGAGAACATTGCAAAATTCTAAAATTCAGGAGATTGAGATTATTTAACAAATATTTATCTATTTTCACAATAATTTATCGAATGATTGATTTTACACAAGTTTATTACGTCAGAGATTTAAATAAAATGCTTAACAATTTTTTTTTACCTTAATAACTTATAAAATTGACGAAAAATTATGAACTTTTACGTTAAGAGTATTTTGCAATGAAGAATAATAGGATCGTTATTCCATGCAAATTTCAAGACTGCCTTTGCATAAGGGTATTGTTCAATTAGATACGATGTAATGGCGGTCATGCAAAAAAATTGCGACTTTACACCGAACTGTCCCGAAGTGCTCTCTTATGTAGTCTGCTTATGTATTATGCAAATTTCTTTATAAGAGATTTAACACTGTTCGAGATCTTACATTAATGATAATGGTTGGTCATTAGAGTTTTACTACTTGTCCGTTAACGGAAAGTGCACAGAAATCAATTGTAATTGTGCGCCTTAAAAAATGTATTAAGTATATATTATATCTTAAGTATTAAGTATAGTTGACGATGTTTTTTTTCGTTGTTACTTTACTACAACAAAATATACTTCATAATATATAAGATTAATTCATAAACTATACCCAATCTCAATTTTTCTATAACGTAAAATGATTATTTTTAGGATATAAAAATTCAGAATATATATTTATTTCGTAATATTGTCGACGAATCTCAATCTAATCGCATTAAAAAAATATCGAATAGGTTACTATTTTTTAATCTGAAAATAACTATCATGTATTTGTGTGTGTGTGTGTTGTATTGTGAGGTACATCGATACTTGAAGCAATAACGTATCTCGTATTTTAACGTAATATTTATTGCTTTAGACTATTTGCTCTTTTACGACGATAGTGCCAGCGGCCTGAACCTTATAATCGATACACTCCACGTGTCCATTATCAAATCTCACGCAATACAAAAACACACAGACACATACGCAGAGACTTCTATCTATCTTATCCTGGTCCCCAACGAAATAAAGCAGGAGCCCCCAGGAGTAAACAAAGAAAAACTTCGGCCGTTATAACTTTGTACCGTATAGCTGCAGAGAGAGAAAGCGAATGAAAGAGAAAGAGAAAGAGAGAGAAAGAAAGGACGTCTCTGCTCTTAGGCGTTAAATGATCCAAAAATGATACATCTGATGCTTTTGCCTTTCCACAAAAGTTGGACCCCTTCGGCCTAGTCGGCTTTCCTCGCGCAAGAATTTAACCATATATAGGAGATTAAAGCAAAAATAAAACGAGGGTAAGAGAGAGAGAGAGAGAGAGACAGAGAGAAAGTCGTGCACGCTCCAACGCTCTACTGGACCGAGTGAGGTGAAATGGAGAAAGGGGGGGTGTGATAAAGGAAGAAAGAGAGAGAGAGACAGAGAGAAAGTCGTGAGAATAGGGGATATATGGTGGCCCCGCGGAAATCGATAGCGCAACTGGAATCTTCCATCGCATCCGTACCGCCGTGAAAAAGAACGATACGACTATATGCCGGAGATTAATTATGATTAACAATACAAATTTGATTACCGGTTTATATTGACCGGAGATAATTGTGTCTACGTTTCTTTTGTTTCGAACACAAAACGACGAAACTCTTCTCTTTCTTTCTCTCTCTTTCTCGGACGGATGTCTTTCACTTTGACGAAACCCCGAAAGATACCGAATATAAGAAAGTACGCTGTAAAAAGAGGGGTAGAAAAGATATTGCAAGATTTCTTCTCGAATGAAAGAAGAAGGAAGACCAATAAATGTGCCTTATATCTTATATCGCAGAATTATGAGCTTTAGAAGTTGAACGTAACGATTACACTTAGAGCGAGATCTGAAAAGTTGTCGAATCCTCGAAGGTTTTGACGCATAAGTAATGACTGTATTTTTAGAGGAAATATCCGGAGCGATTTTATGGTACGCTTTTTTTACGACATTTACGACTTACAACGGCGGTGGAAATCCAGTTTCATTTTTATCCATTTACATGGAAGATTTGTTACATTGTAGATTCTAGTTGCAGTTAAAAATAAAGATCCTGTTTTATTTTTAAATATGATTTAATATCATTAGCACGTCAAATATATGCGCCTCTCTCTTTCTCTTTCTTTCTTTCTATGGATTGAGACTGAGAATATAGAGTACTTCGAAAAGTTACTAACTACGAAATGTAATTGAGACGTACATTTCGAGCTGGGTATTTCAGTTGAATCTGCATTTCAAATCCGTGGATTTTTTTTTAACATGTTCTACCTTGTGTGTAATTTCACCTGTCGTCGTATCTGTTGCGGTATTTGAGTTAGGCGCGTATGCTTAGAATATGCAAAGTGTTTAAAATTAACCGGAGTATGTATGACGTCGATCTCATTTTAAAGTCAGAACGCGTGATATAAACCCTCCGCTACGAGGCATATTTAAGTTCTCCACGTGTAACGATTACGATAAAGGGGAATGAATCTTGCAATATATTTCCTATTTGTAACATTTTCCAATATTATAATATTCCGATTATTTAATATAAATTAAACAATTCGAGTTTTTTTTATGCACACTCACGATTACATAGCGCAAAAAAATAATTATTGAAAACTCGTTGGGCTAGTGCCTGCAACATTTGTCAGCGATTATAATATATTATCCACATTCGCATTTTGTAATCGGCAAGAGAGCATCGTGAACGATGAAATAATATTTGATCTAGAATAAAGTGCGAGAGTCTTTGGCGATGTTGTGTTCCCGATTTACAACAAAGAGTTAATTAAGATTAACAATCCTAAGTACGCTGATTATCTCTCTTTGTTGACCCAACATATTTCCGATTCCATCATCCCATAGTCAGCTCTCTATTGTTGAGCGTCAACCTACGATCTCTCATTTGAATAAAAGAACAGCTATATAACCGCGTCGACGAATTAATTGAAAAACTCCGGAATAATGTGGAGTCAAATAGAAATCGTGAATTATACTGCAATCTCTTATACCGAGGAAACTATCAATAACGAGAAAATTCTTAATAGTGAGACGCATCATTCTCTGATACTTTCGCACAACGAGAAATATGAATAATTAAAACGGAAGCTAAAAGCATTGATTAAGTACATTATTTGAATCAAACTGTACGCTTCAGAGTTTGAAAAGCGGCGATAAGTCCGTAATTTATTTTTCTTTGGAGTGTGAGCGAACGAGCAAACTATATAGCGGAAATAAATTTCGTGGAATGTAAAATTTCTGTACGTTTCAGCGATACGTAAAGCTAACACAATCGCCGTGAGAAATGTGCGGACACGTATTAACAGATTTATTTTATAGATATTTCCAACATTAAAAAAAAAACAAAGTTACGTTTAGTTCCGGCTGTTCAACGCTGATTTTTTTTCTACTATGCATATATGAATATATATGTTGATAACAATAACAATAATAGCGAATAACGAGCGAATAAATTTGCAGATTTTTTTTTATCTGCAAAGGTAGTAGTGTGATATTTTATACGGTTTAATCACGGGATTACCAGAGGTCGTTTTATATATTCGCACAGGTGGAAGTTATGAGATCTGAAGAATTTTAAACGGAACTTTATTACGCTCTCGAAATTAATTAAATTTGTTCACGTTTTCTTATGCCTTACGCGTGCGATAGACAGAAGCAATGATGCGATAATATATAT
>NW_021850877.1:1247551-1308749 GCF_003651465.1 Formica exsecta
GTAACTTAATGCCATCTATGAAAATCGGGCACGAACTTATGCAATCATCCAATACAATATACTTAATACAATCTAGCGTCACAAAAAGAAGATGCAGAAAGACAGACAATTTACATTATTTCATCAACTCTCATCTGATCAATGCTTATTATCCTAATACTACTGAGATAATCAAATAATAATAGCAATAATAATATATTTTAATTTTATAAATGATTACCTAAAAAGATTAATTATTTTAATAGTACGCTTTTTTAAATGTATGTGAAAATGAAGTATTGTATTGCGCAATAGTGTGCGAGACATCGCTTTCTCGCGGAAACAATCAAGCGCATTTACGAGGGAAAAATCCACGTTTCTCGCTATGCGTGCGAGGCAGACGCAAAATAAGAATGAAGCTGACCTGTCTTCCGGGCGAAAGCTGAAATTAAGCCTTTTTTATTCTTTTACCGTTTCGCGCAGCATCGCGCGGTTGATCCCGTACCTACGTCAAATGAGAGTAGCTGCGGGACCGACAACTTAATGAAAGCCGGTAATTGAAAAAAACCCATGCCGGCTGAATTAACTAAAAAAAGAAGAAAAAATAATAAAAAATGGAAAACCGACACGTCTACTCATTAACCAGACGCGTGCAACCAATTAAAAAATATATGTATATTAGCGTGTTTTACCGCACTTATTAATCGCCCAAAATCAGGTCAAATCTTTTAAGCACAATTTCTCACAAGTATCACCCGATGATAAGCAAATGATTAGAACATCTCTTAAATTGAATTTCTTTTTCGACTTTCCGACAAGTGAGTACACGTTGATAAGTTTAGATCAAATCGTGGAGTCGATTATGTAATGAAATATTGGATCGCTCTGACGAAGGTGGCTGATGCGATTCGAAATTAAGAAACGTTAAAGTGCAACTGAAATGTAGTATAGTGGTACTATAATATATTCTACGATACAATCATTTCTGTACGATGGCAAAACTTTCTTTAAGTTTCTGCTATCAGGCAGGATGTGATATTCTAAACTAAGATGTTAAGCGCGAAGACGATAGTTTTAACTGGGATAACGATTGATCATAGTTCTTGATATTATAAAAGATCTTACTGTAATCTTGCGCGATAATATTATTCTTTTAATTCTTATTGTCTCGCAATTAGGAAAAATTGCGCATAAGTCGGGACTATAAATAACGTTACTCGCGAAATTCATGAAAACAACGTGTTTTTAATCGAATCAAAAAGAGATCAGATATAATTCATGACAATCCGAATTCTCATTACAAATGTTGCATTACGATGGATATTCTCGACTTCTTCGAACTTGGACGAAAAGAGCAGATAGAAGAAAGAAGCGAACGAGTAAGGAATGCGAACGATATATCTTGCGCAAACTCGAGAACGAGAGAGAGAGAGGGAACAGTAGATCTCTCGCAAATTAATTCACGTGCCAAAACCGAGCTGCAATGAAAGGAGAAATGGTGAAAAAATACATACGGTACGATAACTCAGCTTTCAGCCTAATAACAAGAATAAGTGAAAAGTGAAAATAATGGTAACGCCACGCGAACGAAGATTTCGCGTCGAAGGGTTTCACCTTTGAAGAATGTTTGCTATTATTGAACATGGGCAACTTGAAATCCGCACAAAAGCTTGGGTCAAATTTTATCTCGCACAATACTTTCGCTATACCGCGCATTCTTTTCCATCGAATTTTTATCAGTCGTGCATTATTGCGGCCACAAGTTTAACATGCGCGAATTCCAATTGTTTCTTACGTTCTGCTTATATTTATAATGAAAATTATAATAATCGATTAACAGTACATTTTTAGTAATTAATAATGTGATAATTATTACATTATATCACACAAACAAATGAAATAGCTGCTATTAATATTTATAATTATAATTATATAGTTTTGTGATCGAAAAATGTATTATTTTAAAATATATACATATTGCACCAGATCATAATTTTAAATATTTATTAAAATGTATTTTAAATTATGGGGTATTTATACGTAACATGTAATTTTAATTATCCAGTGTATAAGAGATAAGCGATATATCGAAGTGCAATGATAATCCTATTCCACTAATTCCTTCATACCGAAATCGTAAACTGTTTCTCTCTCTCTCTCTTTCTCTTTCTGTATAAATGCAGGACGAGATGTAATGGTTGATTAAGCGTGACATTTGTACACAACAAATCGATCATCAGCTTGCTAAATACTAGAATTAACAATTGTGATCTTATTAATTAACAGTGGCGGTACGTGATTGCGAATTTAACTCTACTATCAAATGAAATACCGTTCATTATTATTAACATGTTAAATCGTCAATGTAATAACGCAATTTTCTATGAATATTCCATATTTTCCATTTATTTTACATACGCTGCAGTTTCTTACCGAACTGCGTAATATCGAGAATTAAATGGCAACTTTTCTCGACATCTGCCCATAAGGATTTTTGTCTCAGATTTAGAAGAATCTGCCTCTTTGATGTTTCGCACCATGTAAATTATTCTGTAGTGCGGAAGAAAAGAGCTTTTATTACATTCTTTTATCGTTTCATACATAACATATTCCGCACACATCAATTCTACCGTCATCTGCACCTCGTATCTCCTTATTCCGCTCTACAGGCACCTTTGATTCCGCAGACGCGTATTAAAATATTGAAACGTCTCGGCGTTGCAAATAAATGATTAGTTTGTCCAAGAGGCGAAGATAAATAATAAATCGCGCAAGAGACACGCGAAAAGAGCCTCATACATTATGTATCGACGCTGTATAATATGACGATGCGAGTTCGCCGAATTGGAATTTCGTTGCATCGCAACGGAGATTCATCATTATCGGGGAAAATGTGTATTATAACATTTTATTATTTCGTTGTTTCGTTAATTTGAATTATTAAAACAAAACGGCCGCGGGACCCAATAAAATTTTGCGCGGTCGCGCGTATTTCATAAGATGAAAAAATTTCCGGCCCCGCGGGCAGAATCGTTCGCGGTATCATCGTATTCAATTAAACACGGATCGATCGGCTTATTTCCAACGATTCGAATCCGAAAGACCGCTCGTCCCTTCTCTCCGAGAGTATTCCATTTCCGCCGCGGTAATTAATTTATATTAATCAAGCCGTATAAAATTCCGTCCATTATATCTATCGTCTCGCGCGTCCACTCAGCGCAATTCACGGCTTTTGAAACTTTTTAATCGCTTTCCGCAAGTTTTCTCTCATTCCGATAACGCTGTTCTTTCCCCGCCGGACTCTGCCGTCTCGCAATAATATAACTTTATCCACGCATTCGTGGGAAACGGCACTCTTGATTGTGAAATCGCCGCGCATCTCAGCAGCTTGGATAATTTTTTTATTATATCTTTTTTTACGCTTCGCTCTTTCAACATTTGAGCCGCGAAAATGCGAATATTCGAACGCGATATATTTTGGACTATTTAAAAAATTCATTTACGAGATATTTGATTATATATTGCGTTAAAACAGGTCTTACTTTTTTTTTTGTTTATTTTTTTCAGCAATTTCCTTTAATTTTATTACATTTTTGTCATATATCTCTAATATATAAAATCTTCCTTCTCCATTATTATATTCGTCATTTGTAAGTCTACTTATTGCCGAAGAATTTATGTATACATTACATTAGTTGAGTAATGGCATCGTTAGTAAACTTTTGAGAAGTTAAACATACAATAAAACTCTCGTATATTTTTCAAATTGCTCGAAATTGCAATCTCGAAATTGCGATATTGTAAGGCGCGCCTATTGAATTACTAATTAAATGTTAATTCTGAAATTATGGAATAGCGATTTCGGACTTTCAACGAAAATTCAACATTGCGTCTGGGGATAATAAAGGCGGAACATCTAAAAAGTTTCGCGGGAATCTAATTATTTGGGACGAACCCGCAGTAAACACGAAGTACTTCAAGTACTCCATGCCACTAACACGGTACGTGTATCGCACGTTGAAAAACGGGACAATACGGATCACGGGAGTAATTAGGATCAGTATACCGGGAGTAGTTTACTTGTTAAGAAAAACCGAAAGTTCTGCATTGAAATAAAATAACGGGGGAATAGTACAAAAACACTTCACGTCATTGGCAAGCAACGAGAAGCGCAAAATTGTAGCTTGATGAGGAAGTTAAGAACAGCAAGTGGAAGTAAAAAAGTCAGCGATAAATCAACGATCTCTCGTGCTCGTATTATCGTTCATCATTCTGCGACGGATTCTGGATATTCAAATTAAATTGAAAGTGATAAATTGCGCGTGATAAAATGATATTTAATAGAGGTAATAATGTAATAAATAACGTGCGGGACTTTAATCTAAAATTTCGCTGCTGAAAAAGATAAGCATAAATATATAATTGCCGCTGCATAATTCTATAAAATCTCGAGATTTATAGGAACGTATAGGTCAAAATGCATTCTGGATGGAGAAAAGCTCATTATATAGCAGTGATAAGAAAGAAGATTTAGAGAGAGTGCACGACTTGTCTCTTTATCTGGCGACGCGGAATTCACCGCGAACGACGAGTTTTAAATGCGGAAGGTTCAGAAAAAACTTAGAAAATCAGCCAACGGATCCATGATGAATATGAAAATGGAATGTGTTAAAAACTTCATAGTCTCGACCTGTCGTAACTTTGTCTCCTTTGATAAACGCGAATTTTTAACTTCACGTATCAGTACGCTTCTAACTCATATCAACTTTATTACGTTAGAACGCTGCCAGGCTTTGGGTTTGGTGCAAACTATAAGAAATTTCATCTACTTTACGCGCATCCCTAAAGTGATATTTTTCATCCTTTAACTCTATAAAGTTTTTTCTCTCTCAACTCGTCATCTAAATTAAGTTGAAAAGAGATTTATATTTATACGCATATTGTATATATTATTTTTTTTTCATAAGATAATATACTAAAATCTATACACAAATTTTTTAAATGCAATGACAATTCCATTTAATGGAAACAATCCAATTTTAAATAAAAACGACGAATATAAGCTTCATTTAACATAGTCATACGAAACGTCGGGGCCAAGTGAAGTCAAGATAGCAATCGGAAAATCTATTTTCCCAGGGATACGGGCCAGGGAAAACGATGCGAGAGGGATGCTTTTAGAACGGACATAAAGCGTAAATGCATCGCGAGAAAGAGAACGTCTTCACGTGAGGAGTGGCACCTTCTGGCGCACAAAGTTGTAGTTATCGAGCATTAAATTCGCGAGGAACGAGCTTATGGCGGACTTATAAACCGCCCGGATAATTCCGGCTGCAGAAAACTATCTTGCCAGCGTGAGAAAAGCTCTGGTCGATAAACCGTTCCGGGGCGGTACTATTCTAAGATCGCGTTGAAAATAAGCGGTGCTGGATAACGCGCGGGGGCTAAATATAACCGGGCATCACACGGTAGTCGACCGCTATTTCGCGCACGAACATGGATTTCGACGATCTATATCTTCCCTTTTTTTTTAGAGTCGACAGTTCAACATGTATAACATGTAACGTGGGGTGTTTACCTTCTTATACACTTGACAAAAAAATTAAGCTTGGTTTAAATTTTACTCTATCAACTTTAAAATCGATTCATTACGTGTTAAAAAAAACGAGCTATATTTTACGCATCAAATTGTACAATTATTCCGCAATTCTTTTCTTCATGTTAGATTTGTGCAATAAAATGAAAGTAATTGTTATTGCATTATTCTTTATTTAATATGATTATTTGTCGTTGGAAGATTTAGGCGAACGTGATATCTCATAAAGACTTTTATCTAATATTTAGGAGAAGCTTATCTGGAAATGAAAAGGAAGGGACACGATATCCGATGTTGCTGAATATTTTCTGTCAATGGAGTTTCCTGCGTGCACGATCCGATAATATCGTTCAATCCGCCGTATACAAATGGGAAACAACCCCACCGAATGTCCGATTTCCTATCGATGTTTTTTGTTCCCCGAGCTCAGCGGCCGATTATTTGGATTAGATGTTGATATGGACCTCGAAATCGAAGGAAAAAGAAAGCGACGGATAATAGAAGAAAATATATTTGCGGTCGAAATGAGCAATATTCGATTGTTTGCAATTTCTGTCACATACATAGCTATATATTTATCGGTTAATAAGAAAGAAAAAAATGTATGTATATATACGCGTGCCGATACCACTTGGCGCAATTGGCCATTTGGCGCAATATTGTTCGCTGTAGTTATTAAAGCTGGCTGTGCCAGCAGATTGAATAGGAATTCCCGTTGATCCACGCCGACAAGAGAGAGAATGCATATTAATGTTGACATTAAACAGGAACGATTATTAAACGGCCCTCGTTACGCATATCATGTCATTCCGTTTCTATAAAACGGATAATTGGAAATCGACTATCGAATTCATTATTCCGCGCTTTGGAGAAAGAGAGAGAGAGAGAGAGAGGGAGGAAGAGCAACTCCGCTCCGCTAATTATTATAACATCAGTATTAAATTGAAGACTGCACTCTCCGCGAGAGAAGCGTTGTTCAATCATTTTAGGAAAAACGAGAAATTTTGTTGGGAGAAAATAGCATGTGCGAAATATTCCGACTGCGATCATAATCTATTTCTTAACTATGACGAATTAAAATTTTGCAAGATATTGAAACTCATTGAAAGAGAATACATCCCGTATTTTTGCAATATAAATATATGCAATACAATAAATGTATTTAAATATATTTAAAGATATTCTTGGCCCCTTTTAAAACCCCAACGTAAAAAAAAGAATATATATATATTTATGGTTTTATATAATTTTTTTTTTTAATAATATTTATATTGGAAATGTTTATATATTGAATGTGTTATGATGTACAAGAATATATGTATTTTAAAATACATATGCACGTATATAATGTATGTATGCATATATAAAATATATATACATGTATATATAAACTGCATGCTTTATATGAAGGATTCAATAAGGCAGATAACTTTTTTATTCTCTTTCATGTAAAGCAGACAAGATCGAGAATAAGTCTCCCCCTCTTTTTACAGGCATGGAGCAGTTCGAGCAGCTGCTGACCTGCGCGATATGCCTGGACCGGTACAGAAACCCGAAACTTTTGCCATGTCAACACAGCTTTTGCATGGAGCCGTGCATGGACGGCCTCGTCGATTACGTTCGTCGACAGGTCAAGTGTCCAGAATGCCGTGCCGAACATCGTATACCATATCAAGTAAGAGCTACTGATTTTTATACGATATATATTACAACATCAATGTTGTAAGTATTAAAAATATTTTTAAAATAAAAAAAATAATTATTTAAAATGTCTCCGATCCGATTTAATATTGTGCATATAATGAAAATAAATTATAGATGCATATTATATTTAGCTTCTCGCGGTGTTTATTAAAGCTGGCTGTGCCAGCAGATTGAATAGGAATTCCCGTTGATCCACGCCGACAAGAGAGAGAATGCATATTAATGTTGACATTAAACAGGAACGATTATTAAACGGCCCTCGTTACGCATATCATGTCATTCCGTTTCTATAAAACGGATAATTGGAAATCGACTATCGAATTCATTATTCCGCGCTTTGGAGAAAGAGAGAGAGAGAGAGAGAGGGAGGAAGAGCAACTCCGCTCCGCTAATTATTATAACATCAGTATTAAATTGAAGACTGCACTCTCCGCGAGAGAAGCGTTGTTCAATCATTTTAGGAAAAACGAGAAATTTTGTTGGGAGAAAATAGCATGTGCGAAATATTCCGACTGCGATCAATGAATTTTCGTTCTATGTATTTTGTGTGCTTTCCACCGAAGATCTCGTTCGCTTAAAACGAACCGCCGGAAATCGAAGGTCCTCTCGGCTAAGTATAGAACGGGCCGCGCGAGCATAAGTCTGGCCGGTGACGTCGAGAAGTGTCAGTATACCCGATCTCGCGTGGACCGACCGATTCCAGAAGCGCGACGATCCAGAACGCTACGTGTCAATAACGTGTCGCGTTAGCCGCGAAGTGCTCTTTTGTTCGTGACGAGTGCCAAATATTTAAAACATTTTGTTGTTGTCAATCGCGACACGTGGATGAATGATATATAATAACGCCTCGTGCGCGTGCCACGAGAGACTGAATCGAAGATCGAAGTCGCGATCAGTCTGCGACGCATCAACGAGGGATCACTAACGAGGGTTGTGTCTTCGATACTGCAACGCGAAAGTGTATCTCGCTTGTGCTTTGACGGACAGATTTGACTGGGTATTTAAATTTTATTTAATTTCTTATTAATTCTTCTTTTACAAAATTTTTTTTATAAAAAATTTGTCTCTCCCTCTTTTGTGTACCATCAAGAATAGAAGAAGGATTTTCTTTTCAATCGAGAGTGATGGAGTTTGCTCTATTTTTAATTTCAACAATTTTTAAAACTTTGTGAAATTCTAATAAAAATTTTTTACATCAATCGAAAATGCGATGACGGTGTCGGTCTGGTAAAATAAATAAGCATTGAGAAAAGTTTTTAATTATGAGAACAAATTGATATTTCTGCCTTTGAATCCGAAAGCGAAAGCATCTCAGTGTTGGAAATGCATTAATGCGGCGGACATTTTAACGAACGCGTTCTCTTTCCCCATTTTGGTCGCAAAATACAGAGTTATGCCTAGTGTTTTCAATGTCACTGTCTGCCTGAATGAAATTAGGGAGATTTATCTTTCTCCTCGTGTACATCGGCGAGCGCGTTTGGGATTACGAGACATTAGTCGCGCACAAATTACACACTGTGCACCGTGGAGAAATTATTCGACATGCCTGTCGCTTTATAAGCAATTTAGGATTCGTTGATTAGACGCAGGTGCATCGCAGATCCCGGCGATTATTCAGGATCTGGATCGGTCATTAAGCGATCAAATTTAGGGGCGTAATGTGATAATTTAAGATACACAGGCTTATATATTATATATTAATTTAGCACATCCATATGTGTGAAAAAAAAGCTGTCAATAATCGAGAGAAATTAATCTAAAATTCTAATTTAGGATTTAATCTTATCTTTACACACGCTCTATAAATATTGCGTTAAACTCCAAACACATTTTTCAAATTAATTTAAACTAAGTATTATTTAATAAAATAATATTAACAAATCTTTAATTTTACCAGCGACTCTATTAATAATTATTTAACAGTTACCGTCTGTGTGCTATTAATTTTCCGAATTTTAATGTAATTAACAAAACTCACACACACGCAATGTAATCACGCAAATTGATAAAAGCACGTTAAAAAGACAGAATCAAAATTGAAGGTACAAAATAGCAACGTGCTGCGCTATTTCGCGAGCATTTCGAGATAATAAATAATAAATGATAAATCTAGATTTTCGTGAAATCTTGGTATTCAATTACGCTGTACGCGTACATCTCGCGAAATGCATTAGACGAGGAGAAACGACTCGAGATACTCCGATTTCATGAAATAACGCCTGCAAATTCTGTCTTTCGCGGACAAAGGAAAAAGCTGAATCATTCGCGACGCTGTTTATTTTGCTTCACGAAAATAATGATGCGCCCACGTGCAACCACATTTCGCGAGCGCATGGCATTCGGATTTTCCGAATTCTCATTATGCGACGCGCTCATTGCACTTTAAATGTGGGCGGAAAATTCATTTATAAATATACATATTTGCTAATTATTAAAAATTGATATCGCATTTATAAATATATAGTCAGCTCATTTGTCTACATACATTTTATATGTACACCTATATGTTTTACAAATTAACCCCTTGAATAATTAATTTTATTTATTACTTTGTTTCAATTACAAAAATAATTATATAAATGATTTCCTATTTTACTATTCGCCAACTCATTATTAAAACTAATAAAAAATTAAAATAAAAATATGCTTCTGAAAATGTTTTATGTAGATATGACAGAGATGCCACGATTTAATGATTGAAATGAGAATAACAAAAATATATAACAGCGACAAAGAATTTCTTTAGTCATGCGCGTGATCTGTTATTGTTACTGATAAAGAATTTTGCGGCAGATTTCTCATTACTCATGGCATTCCCCGATGAAAATCCGACTTGATCGCACGCGCTGGACTATTCTTTGAAAGACCGGAAAGTCCCCATGATCCACCACAAAATATGATCACACAATTAAAGCGTGTGGTAAAACGGAGACTTAAATAACGTAGGCGGGCATCTCTCCCCGGGCGGGCTTTCGAGTGAAGTTTCGAGGCTCACAGGCAAAGTGTCAGAATTAGCATCCCGTTTCATTCTCATGGCAACGCCCATGAAAGTTGCTAATGCAATCGTTGCTCACTGCCTGTTGCACCCCCCTTTCTCTCCCCCAAACGCACACGCGGAGAGAGAAAGGGGGAGAGTTTGCTTTAAGATCCAACAAGTGGTTCGTCTAACAGTAACAATGCTTCCTAATGTACTAGCTTTTGCCATTGTGTCGGCTCGGAAGCGCGATCGGTCCTCGACGTGGCGACCTTCGACGTCAGCAACGTCAGAAGCGTCGAGAAACTTGCGAAAGCCAAAACGAATTTGGCTCGGCTTCTGCCTACGTATCCGCTTCGAACAATCTCTTTGAACGTTCCGCATGTGATATTGACGCGGGTGTGTGTTATTTAAATTTATCCGAGACTTTGTGTTCATCGCGATTATTTTCATGATCGCCATTTAACCGATCTCAATAAAGTGCCATTAGGATTTATATATTTTTAATTTATTCTTAATCCGAGTTAAATGTGAAATACATGTTTAAAGAGCTGTAAGTGGGTAATATACGTAGGTAAATTTAATTCAGAACACGAAATCTGTGCAAAAAAAGTGCCAGTTTTGAAGAAGTTATTCTACAAAATATGTATATATATATTTATATAATGTATACATGTGTGTTTGTATATTTAACTTTGAAAGATATAACTTTCTGGAGTTTAGTGTAAAGACAATAATAGTATAAATTTTAATAGAATTGTATATAGTTATAAATTTTGGAAATTTGACTAAACGATCAATGTAATTATACTAGAAATATACTAGAAATCTAGAAGCTCAAAATTCTTCGCTTCCGTAATACCTTGAAATGTTAATAAAGATCCATGATTTTTATTAGCTAGAATCCGGATATACTAATTTAGTGATGGATAAACGTTTGCGTTGGCATCATCATCGAGATGACAAACTGCCGGATGCATTGCGAGAAGGTCGGATCTGAAATAAACCTGTGTCTCATGGAATTAGATTCGACATTGATTGAGTATCTCCGTAGCAGAGAAAGAAATGATGTGGACCTCGCGAGTTTTTATAGAATTCTCAAATTTTTTATACGCATCACGTTTGTAAGGTTTTTAAAATTGAATCCACTGAATTGAATATGATTTTTCTTTGTTGCAAATTAAAAAATTAAATCAATGAAATAAATCTTATATATAGAAATAATTATATATAAATAATAAATTACAAATTATATAAAATTTTAAATAATCCAATAAATTTTTAGCATAAGAAACGCACATTTAATATTTTTCTTTAATTAAAAAAGAAAGAAGAGAAAGGAATTAAATTATCACAACATAAGAAGAAAAAAAAGAGTACAATAAAAAAGAAGAATTATACAAAAGAATAGGAAAAGAATAAATTATCAAAATTATTTTTAATTGATTTAAAATAATATTAATTCAATTCAATTTTATTTAAAAAAATTTTATAATTACATTTATATCAGACATGGAATGTGGTGTTACAAATAAAATTTTTATTAAATTTTTGCCGATTTAATATTGTGCATATAATGAAAATAAATTATAGATGCATATTATATTTAGCTTCTCGCGGTTTCGCAAAATTTATATGGAGCACATTTGCGCAAGCTGTTGCGGCTCGTTTGTCGCGAAACGGCGCGGTTCTCCGACTATTATATACGTCGCCTTATCGCGTTTATATCTTTAATATATTTGCGGTGCAATAATAATGGGTAATAATGCGAATAGGAGAAAAGTCGATTTGTGTGTGTCATTTTGCCGCACAAGTTAAATGTCCTTTTATACCCGATAGCATATGCGACGTTTACGTGCGAGAGCTCATCTTTATTCAACGATGAATCCAAACGCGAGAGGACACTCATTGAACCGAGTGTACTCTCACGTTTCAAACTCATGTTGTCTTTCGACTGTTCGACCGGTCTGTTTTTCCGGAATAATCGAACGTGTTTACGCAGAAATTCAACAATGTTCTCGCGTAGCATAACAAAATTATGCAATTATATTTTCAGAAGAAATAGGAGAATTAAAAAAAATACGTTTGTTTCATTATTATATATAGATAATTTTTTAGAATATAATATTTTACAAACAGATGTTTAATAGTAACAATGATGACTTATTTACTGATCTATAGACAGTAAATTTCAATTTGGACAATGTTACTAAAGGAATGTCACGGGCGCATTGTATAATTAGTTCGCGCCATTACGCCGATTTTAATCCATTAATAAGCGGCGTACTCGGTACATTGGAAGGTTAATCAAACCAATGATACATCTCTGCTATTTATAGGGCGTGCAAGCCTTTCCAACCAATGTAACACTGCAACGATTCCTGGAATTGCATATCGAGATCACTGGGGAACTACCGGACCCGACCAGCGGTCAGACCATGGAACGCTGCGGTGTTTGCTCGGAGAAGAGCTACTGCTCGCTTTGCGTTCATTGCGAGAAGAAATGCTGTCCCGAGTGCAAGGACGCGCACATGGATATCCTGAGACGCGAAATTGCACGCATCAATTCCCAGGTATGGCGTTAAACATTTTTCACGGAATCACGAAATGTCTGAAAAGTCATTAAAATCAGGAGAAGTCTAAAAAGTGGCCATGAACAAAGAAATTCGAGCTGCAATTTGACAAAAACGAGAATTAGGGAAGTTATATAATAATGAGAAGATAAGAGAGAGACAATTAATTGCTTAACATTTATCGGAAATATTTACCGATATTCCAATACACCACGTGAATCATTATTAAAGTACTTTGCGACCGCGAAGTGAAACGAATGATTTCTAATATCTCCTTTCATTGTCGTGTAATTTATCGATATCAATCAATTTCTTCTATCTTATATTCGAAAAGCAAGTATTGGTTATGAGAAATTTTGCTATACCGATCGTGAAAACTAATTTAACCGGTTGCATAACAAATTTTCCCTTTGGCTTGTTGAGTACACGTTAGTTCGGGAACTGTTGTGTTACGGTATCCGGTATTGGGGTGTACTTTAAATTCGTTACATTTCACCCTTCAGCGACGGAAAATTTATTGCCGCGAAACTTCGCGCATCGCAATTAACTGTGTACGATAGGATAGGAAACAAGATTGTGACCTAGATTTTTCGTTTTCTACAAACGACCGTGCAATATAAAACTGTTAGTTAAATATATCAATAATGCGACACAAATATCAATTAAATACAAAATAAGATCGCGAATCTTTAATTAAATAAAAAGATTCGTCAAGCTTTTAATCCAGCGATTTGTCCCAAAATCGCAAAGTTCTCAAACTCTTTTCGTTATCAGATATTTCAAGATTTAAAATATTATAGAGTTGAAAAATTATTTTGTACAAATAATCTTAAGATGCAAGGCTCACAGGATCCGAATGAGATTATAAAAAATAAATTTCTTTTTGGAAATAATGATTTTATTAGCAAAAAAAATTGCAACTGTTACCTACGTTTGATTTTATCAAGAACTTTATTTATTATCAAGAACTATACGAGACAGACGTGCTAGATTGTATGGATCGAGCAAGATGATGTTCAGGATCGTGCAAATTCGCCGCGTGTCTCTAGAAGTGCCTCGATGAATCACGTCTATTTCCAGTAGCGGCATAAACTACGAAGCACCGTTTTTGAGACAGTCCAGAGACACCCTGATCGCGTATCGACAAGCGGAATATTGTGCGTGTAAGGATCGCACAGATTCGCTACCACATTTCAATCATCAAAGTTGCCAAAGCGAAACCGTCTATCGAAGCCATCTTTTCATTGTGCCCCAGAAAATGCGTGTGCACGTCTGAAATATAAGCTCGCTTTTCCCGTTCAGTCGAGAATAGATTGCCGTTTATATTTCATTTCATCCATCTTTCGATTATTTAGAAACGTATAAAGATCGATAAAGTAATACAGATAACGCGTTATTAGGAAAAAAATGCTTATTATTTTAATTAAAATGGTAATTTTAAACTAAATTTCGATATATATATTAAAAAGTTAGAAGGGGAACCAAAAAGTTTATGGGACCCCCTCTAGCTTTAAAAGATCGGCTGCAAATTAGCCGCGTAAAAATGTGTAAATAAAAGGCAAGAAAAATTTAGCCTTTTTGATTAGATTAATTTATTCTGCAGAGAAAAAGCAGGAATATAAAAATGTTTTCTACTTTTTATGTACATAAATCGTTCATTTTCGCTTCTTGTTATACATTTTCCATGATTTAATTAAGTTAATGAGCAAATTCCAGCGCTGTTAAAAATTTTTCGAAGGTAACTAATAAATCAGCGCTTGAGGCGGCATTGGAAATTTTACCGGCTCTAATTAATTAGTTAACAACCGGACTTTTCCGTGTCGCGACGCTTTCACCTATACAATCTGCTCTGTATAATACGCCAGTTTTCATTATCCTATTACACTTGAAAGTTTATGCGGTAAAATAAGTGAACCACTTTAGGATAGCCTTAATTAATTTTAATTACCCTCAATTTAACAGATAGCATATACATATCTCGTGAAAATATGCATGCTTTATGAGAGCATAAAAGGCGATAAAGAATAATTATTTCCGAACGTATGTGGAGAAAGAACAAATTGGACCACATTAATTTCGCGAAATAGTGTGTAAAATAATCCTCTTTTACAAAGTTTGTTTTATTCATTTTAATAGTGTACCTGATTTAATCAATTTAAAAAAAAAACAGACTCACTCAACGTTCCATTTACGGTATGACACTTCGTAAAATTGCGTTTACGTTCAATACATTGGAAAACAGATATTTTTAGCTGTTTTATTTCATGTCGCGTACGATGTGAGTTTTCTCTGTGTGCGTGTATTTCCGTATAAAATAATATTTCTTCTAAAGCTGTGTGTGTGTGTGTACTGTTCTAAAGTTCATTTATCGCGTGTGATTTAAGCCATTAATATAATTTTTATCCTGCACTCCGGAAAATTTCGTTGATTATCGCGACATGAGAGCAACAAATACTTTTGCACACGTGTTCATCTGGCGCGTGTACGATATATCCTGTCTAAAAATATTTGATTTGTTTATTTTAATTGCTCGCGATTTAACCGATTTATACAATTTCAACGGTACGCACGACAGGCTGCAAAATCACGCTTGAAAATAACGTTTCTCTGCGTTTCGCGAAGCATAAAAGCGGTTTCTCGCGAAATAAACGGTAAAATCACCGATGCAACTCGATTTTGCCGCGGAAGAAATTATGATGTTAACGCGTTAAAATACTCCCGGTGAATGTGTGTCCCTTGCACTTTTCTCTAATCTTCAGCAAAATAATAGAATGGATTATTTTAATTCTTCAAATTCATTATGTAAATCGGACACAATTTTACTCATGATTATTGCATATATACGATGCAATAAAAAATATATTTAACGATATACATAATTTTTTCTGGGCATTTTCTTCACCGCACAACGAAATTGAACATATGATACAATGTATAATATAGAGTGATATATATGTATGTATATATACATATATAATAAGAAGGCAAATATAATAATATAAGAATTACCATGATTTAAATATTTTTATAATATAATCTTATTTTGTGTGTATATATATTATAGATTAATATACATAAAAGTATATTATAAAAATATTTAAATTATGGCAATTCTTGTCATATTTGCTTGTGCTTATTATGACAAGCATTTTTATTTTAGGTTTATCACTTACTGTGCACGTGCAACTTTTTACATAATATTAATATTAGTTTTCTTGAAAAATATGGTTTTGAGAAAAAATATCTATTATACCTTACCGCTTTAGGCGACGCTACATTACGTTGGAATTTGCCATCGACATTTCCGGCTGGGTCGTAACTACATACGAGATAAACCTTTCCATTCCAACCGGTGGCAATACCGATGCCCATCAATTTCGTATCTTTCCATACCAATTGTGTGAAATTACGCACGTATTTCAAATTCCTCGGCTGTGGTGTGTCGTAATTGTAATACCTGTTCTCTTGATACCTGCATACCGAAGCAGTAAATAAATCGATTATCGCGGGAAGAGAAGATACGCGTGACTGAACTTTTTTAATTATGAAATTAAATTATTTCTTGTTTTTCGGGAAAATGTATTGTATTAATTTTGAAAAATATAGAGAAAATAATCTCATCAATTTTTAAATTGTATAAAAATATTAATTTTTATGAAATTTTTCTCGAGTTAGAAATAATTGCGAGAGATTCTTTTTATATTCTTTTTTATTAATGTATGTTTAAATTTGTCGTGATAATTGACTTAAATTTTATTTGCGCGTTATTACATTGGCATAAGATTATTGATTATTATATAAATATTCTGGTCTGTATCAGCTGTGTAGTATGTTCTTTTGCATTACTTTTCATCTACATGTCAATATCTGTTGCGCAAATTTCTTACCAATATTGCACCGGCTCTTCGGGAAGCATTCTCCAATGCGGATGTCTGACGTACACATTTTCGCCGTACGGTATATAAGTTTCCTTCAGCACTTCTTCTCCATTTTTCGATAAACTCGTCGCCAACTGCTGAGCACGCTCGTTCAACTACACAATTTTAAACATCTGTATAGATGGTACATATTACTTAAGATATAATAATACGTCTTTTCTCTCACACACAGCGTTGTTTATTACAAAATTATGCAATAAATAATTAAATTTTAAAAAATGACACGTAGCTAAATTTGAAAAAAAAATGCGGTTTAGAATTTTTAAACGGATAATTTGCAGCAGAGATAAAAAGTGATATCTTACTTTTTCATCTATTTGTAACGGCGGCGAACCGTGAATGGCTCGATATTGATTGTGTACCTTTAGGATATCTTCTATGAATTTAGATGGATTTTCTCTGTATATAGAGCAAATCTTTTCTGAGCCATAAATAGTCTCCATTTTTTTTTGGTATTTTAAATTTGATTATAAAACATATTATACTTTGAATTTCCCCATTTCCGACATATCACTTATTATAAAATTAATGAAAGGTTTAAATGAAAAAATAAATTAGTAATGCATTGATTTCCATATTTTAGGTTACATGATAATTATCAACGCGAAATAAATCATCGAGTCGAAACAATCGCAAAACATTATATATAGAAATAATTATATATAAATAATAAATTACAAATTATATAAAATTTTAAATAATCCAATAAATTTTTAGCATAAGAAACGCACATTTAATATTTTTCTTTAATTAAAAAAGAAAGAAGAGAAAGGAATTAAATTATCACAACATAAGAAGAAAAAAAGAGTACAATAAAAAAGAAGAATTATACAAAAGAATAGGAAAAGAATAAATTATCAAAATTATTTTTAATTGATTTAAAATAATATTAATTCAATTCAATTTTATTTAAAAAAATTTTATAATTACATTTATATCAGACATGGAATGTGGTGTTACAAATAAAATTTTTATTAAATTTTTGTTTTACGCTAAATAAAATGTCCGTTTCACGTTAATCGGGATTATCTCATATATTACGCGCCTCGCGTACAAGCGCGATAATTAATTCGTGGATTGCATGAGTAATCATCCACTCATTAGTGACGTTCAAATAATTATTACGGTTGCCGCGGTTTTCGATCTGTAACGCAACTTGTTTCAATATAAACGTTGTAACAGTACTGCAATACATCAGGATCTAATACTATTAAGCACGGCGATTACATTTCACGAAACTATCTCTGCAATGAACACATTTCAACAATTAGTTAAAATAATATTTTATTTTAACTAATCTTAAATACTTTATTTTAAATAATTTTAAATAATAACGTCAAATCTAAATGTTTTACAACACGATTTATGATATTTTCATTTATTATTATAAAAAAATATTTATATAAAATATTTATATAAATTTATATGAGAAGCTTTGTGTATATAATATTTATATAAATATTTATACATAAGATTATAATTTTTATTCCTACTTTTCACGGTATCAAAAAATATTACGAGTTTCTCGAATAATGCTAAGAGAAGTATATCAATTGCAAGCAATCGGGAAAAATGTGAATAAGATTACTTGATTAGTAATACACTCGACTCTTTGTAGCGGCAAAAGACTTTAGCATAATTTGCGTTGCGACAAGTTTTCAGGGTTGCCCTCTAAGTTCACCTATAACTTTTACCAAATTTACGCTGATGATACATCGTGCCTTAAAATAGAAGTTCAATGACTCCACACAAAGATCTTGACATTGTCTTGGCACTCATGATATATGTATATTACGCCGGTCATTGAGGTTCTTTTTATGATGCAAAACTTGAACATAGATTTCTTCACGATTTAATTATGAAAAACGCGTACATCTCTAATTAAATTTTTATAAATACACACAGATTAAACTCTGTTATTTAGAAAATAATTTAATAATAACATTCAAAATGAATTAAAAGAATTAAATATATCAATATATCGCTTGCATTTTCTCCTTCTCTTTAGTTTTCTAACTTGAATTGCGTTGCTGAGAATTCTATGGACTATATAAATATCGATTCAGTCATATAACTGTTGCAAGAACAAGCAACTACATAAGTAAACACCAACATCTGTTTCCTTAATCACTTAACATCTTGGCTAGATAAATAAAATTTTGGCAGTATTTTAAAACGATGACCAGTTAAAGTCGATGTATTAGTCACTTATTATAAAATTAATGAAAGGTTTAAATGAAAAAATAAATTAGTAATGCATTGATTTCCATATTTTAGGTTACATGATAATTATCAACGCGAAATAAATCATCGAGTCGAAACAATCGCAAAACATTACGGCATTCAACATGTATTTTACTATGGCTAGTTTGTACTAATAATCTCCCTCTGAATTACAATTCTAAAATAATCTCTCTCTATATCTTAATTAATTTATATCGGAATGTGAATTCACATCGGTCTTAAATGAACGGCATAATTACATTTAAATTATATATATGGCTATGAAAATATGATGCGTCAAGCCTGAAACGTATGATGTGAAATTGCCAGAAGCTTCAGAGCCGGAGCCTTATTCTATGATATTTATATGTCCAGATCTCTCTCTTATTGCTTTCACTAGATCCACTCCGTGTTCATTCAGGCCTCTACATCTGGGACCGGGGCAGTTATAGCATAACTATTATAAAACCTAAATATAATCGTCCACGGGTTTGCCTACTCCTAAGATGTCCAAAACAAGAGAAATTTCGGTTTATCAACTTTTCATGTATGAGTTCCAAAAGTCTAGCAGAATAAAAAATGAAATATCTTTCGAATACATGTAAGATATATATCATACGCTATCATTTTTATTTCGTCTTTCGTCCGATATTTCTAAGTGATTATAAATTTACATTAATAATGCGTTAAATTTACATTAATAATAGCGATAATTGAACGCGTTCACCCACGCCCGTCATGGCCATTTGCATAATCGATATCGCAATCGCGACGCGACAGCTCGTAGGCTTAGCGCGGAATTGCATCTCTGGCTTGTCAAATCTCGACAATCTTGTGTTGCCAGGTGCGCAGGGGTTTACACAGGCTGCAGGACGCGCTGGCCCTGGTGGAGAAAAACACGCTGGGCCTGCAAACGAACTGCGCCTCGGTCGCCGAAGAGGTGGACGAGATTTATCGGAGGCTGAGCAAGGCTTTGAAAGACCGCACGGAACATCTGCGTAACGAGGTCGATCGATACCTCGGCACCGAGCTCAGAGGCCTGATTCAGCTCAAAGAGAATCTCGAATTGGAAATCGCGAATATCCAGAGCAACTGCGATCTGGCGGAGGCGCACATAAACGAGAACGTACCGTGGGACGACGCCGAGCTGCTGGACACAAAGGAGCTCTTCCTGCGCACGGTGGAGTTTATCAGGTTTGTCGCCCCGTAATCTCTCCCCTTTTTTTCGACGCCCGCTCGTTAAACCCACAGTTATAGAGGATCCTTCTCTCTCCATCTCCTCCCTCTCTTACCATCCGCGGCGTATCCTTATACGATTTATTATCGGCTATCTATCCCGCGCGGTCGCCCTTTTTTTTACGGCGCGGACCGGAAAGAAATCGTTAAATCAAACGACCCCGTCTCCCGCGAGCTATTTTACTTCAATTTCGGATCTCGTCCAAGTGACGCTTCTCTCATCGATTCAGTCTACTTTGATGGACTTAATACCGTCTATGAAAATCACTACAGCTGTCATTCTTCGAATGGAATTGTTTGTCGGTGAATTGTTTAAATAAAAGAATTATAATTTCTGTATTTATATCCTATCGAGCAAAATTTATTTATTATAATTAATTATCTTTTATTTGTAAAATTTGATTACACGGAGAAATTAATAACTTACGCATCTCCTTCAAGTGTATTCGGCGTCAAAATGTATAATACAAAATTTTTAGAACGCAACATATACTTTCAAGTGAAAAAGCTGATCGTAATTCAAACACTGTCGATATGCTATTGATGCGTCGCTATTAGTATCAGGCACGTAAATTCCTGCGGAGATTTGTGTTAATAGCATTGTGAGTACAATGGAAATCCAGCGTTAGTTTCGTAATGTAATTATCCATACGCGCTATTATGAAACATAACGTGCTCGTCGTAAATTAACAAAATTTGCCGTAAATTACAGATGCCAATCGTTACGCGTAAAAAAATTATACGTTCATTAACTCAAGTGAAATAATCGTGTTAAGCAAACGACAAGGTATCGAAGAGCACAGTTCCGTGGAAATGGCTGTACACTCGCCACCAGATAATATGCTTCATTAGTAATTAACATATCGAATTAATGTCGCGATTAATTTTAAAAGCTTTTCTACGTCCGTAGAAATTTCATATATGCTAAATAGAGAAGAACACAAAGTTGTGCACGTAATCCTTTCTGGAAGTACATTATTTAATTGGATTCGCTCACGCTGCCGTAACTCTAGTTCAACCCAGGAGACGCATCCGATATCGAAGACGATCGATGTCGTTAACTATACGCAATTTTTTCTACCATCGAAGCAAGATAAATGTAAAAATAAACAGGTGCCAGATCGAAAATAATCGCACGTTAAAATAAATCATGCTCGATATTGAAAAAAAAGATTAATAAATGTTTTATCAGTAGCATAATATTGTTAGGTGAAAGGATGACGCGCGTTGTGAGATACCCGAATATATTTATTATACGCTTTTATCATTTGTACACCAAAAGAATCTAAACTTACAATTAGTTTAGGCAATAAACGGTTTGCGACGAATGAAGTTGAACGATTGTCCATTGCAGGAATTTCGAATACGAGGCGGGGGATTACAGCCGGCGAGTTCGCTTCGTGATGGCGCACGATCCGAATCAGCTTGTCCTTCACGTGGCGGGTTATGGCGAATTGAACATTAAACCGGAAAGCGGAAGCGGCGGATTGCTAGGGAGCTCGAGCAGTTTAGCCCCACCCGGAGGTTCGCCTGGCCTCATGAGGAGCAAAAGCGATCACCGTCTCGCTTCGCAGTACAGGCAGCAAGAGGAGGAACGGCTGGCCAGGAATCGATACGTTCCCGAATACGAGTAACTATTGCTTGCTTTTACGTCTCTTATCCTGGATGCTCGCGTATCCGGGTATTATTTGTCGTAATCGCGATTGCGTTTCCAATTGCTTTTCTGAAACTGTTGTCGTAAGCTGTTTGCTTGTTGCGGTGATGAATCGAACTTTATCGCATTATATCTGTAATTATATATATACAATATATATATATATCTTTTGATAGTACTTTATATAGAAATTATATATAGGATAGTATATTTTTTATTTATTATATATTTTTTATTATATTTTGTATACAGTCTCGCCGCAATATATTACAAATGTTCCTTTATATTACAGTAATAATATCGATTTATAAAATGGTTCAAATCTTTCTGAAAGCAATATTTGTCACACGCTTCATAAAGCTTGAAAAATACCAGAATATCAGTTGGAAAAGAAAACTGTTCGGCATGATATAAAACTGCTTCGGGAAAGCTATTTATATAAACCTCGACTTCTTCAGTCCAATAGCAATCTGACTCGATTAGAAAAAACTTCCAGACGGCGAAACTATTTCTTCCGCCATTTATCAATGAGATCAATTTACCTCCGACCGTAAAGCCGGTTAAAAACAGCAAGACAGTTAAGACAGACAAGAAACGTCCTTGGATCGTTGGAGTAACGATCCGACAGATCCGAAAGATCGTTACTCCTTAATTTACGGAGCCAAGATTCGGTCTGTGTTTGCGAAATGATAAATCAGCCGTGGCGAAAATTCTTATTCTTATTCACGAGGCGAGATGTATCGCGCGTCATGTTTTCCGTGCATGAGATGATTGTGAATAATTTGCGTGTCGTCCAATTGCGACCGCCTTAGGGCGATGGATATATTTTTTTCTAGAATTGAACCATCAGAGTCTAAAAAGCACGCGGACGATATATTTTATTCTTTATCGTTACGAAAATGTAACAGATTGGACCAATAATATCGAGAATCGTGGCTTTTCTTGTTGCGAGGCTCTAGATAATGGAACGTATTAATATTCTATTCGCGTAGCAGGATTATCGAGGAGCAATGATGATTAGTACGTGTCTATTACTCGCAAGCAGCAGAGACATGTTTATGATATATAATTAAGACAATTGAGTGATGTCTTTAATCTCTACAATTTTTTGAATCTTCTAAATAAGAATTCATACAATTTTATTAAATGTAATAATTGCAACAATATCCTTACGTACATAAATTTAGCAATAATAATTTTTTGAATTATAATTTTAATATTACAATTATAATTTTAAAGACATAATTACAATATAGGCAAAAGAATAGTATTTTAGTTATTGCATTTCAACATAGTATTAGAATATATCTTGGCATAAAATAATAGTTTCAATTGACAGCCACAGTGTAAAAAGCTTCTAAAGATTATATTATATAATTAATATTTATTTTACAAAATAATTTTGCGCGTGAAAATAACCACAAAATTCATATGTTCCAATATATACGTGTATTAATTTCTTATATATATATATATATTACATTTTATATAACAAGTATAATTACAGTTTATTATAAAATATTATTTTATATACAAGTATAATTATAGTTTATTATAAAGCATTCTATTTTATTTAGTACGATTTCGATACGTCGGAGAAAACTGCATATTTTCCGAAATATCTCACATGTTTATTTCGACATAAGTTATAAATACGCATGCTTCGGCATCCTCTCATTTTCTTCGTCTCTCTCTTCCTCTTTCTCTCTTCTCTTCTATTCCGACTCAAAGGTACCATCAGCTCGGAATAGGCGCGTCGGATTTAATTGCTGCCTGTTTCGTGCAATACCAGTCGTTAGAGGCTCTCGCCAGTCCGTTTTATTAAGCAGCCTTGTCAAAATGTAAATTAAATGCTTTAGATACGCGCGAGCACATATTTTTTAGTAATTAACGCTCGCGAGCTGCAAAGACCTACTTCACATGCGGGAATCGCGTCCGCCCTCTCCCCCCCGCCCGTTCCAATGCCTTCTATATATATTTCGTTTGTTATATAATTACGACAATTGTGATTGCGTTTTATGCGATTATTAGAGAAAATACAATCACTTGTCGTCTCATCAATTTGTGTCGGTCGCGCTCGAATTCAGATATCGTTGAATTGTAAATGCATCTCCATGCGATGCATTTTTATCGTGCGAAACGTGCGCATACCGCGATGTTTATTTTTGACACTTGCCTTGTGATATTCGAGCAGAAATCCCGTTTTATCCGTATTTTTTTTTTCACAATACGTTCCGAAAAGCGCGCGTGTTCGTTCTCTTTTTGCGTGGCGTGAAAAGCCGAAATACACAAATGCCCGTCATCGCCGTTGCAATTTCTGGCGCGTGTTCTTGCCAGCGTTTTGGAGCGTGACGACGCCTGATATCATATCACGGAAATGTAGCTAAATGGTCACGTGCTCAAAATCGATAATACTCCGTGATATTATAAATAGTGCAAATGCAGATAGATAGATAGATTAAAAAATCAAAAAATTTTACATGCAACACACACACATACATATACGTGTGTGTATGTTATCTGTAAATATTTTAGAATTCTAGCACAAATAAAGAAGATTATGTACATATATAATGCATTACTGCGCGCGCGGAAAAAGATTTTGAATTATGTACATATTGAATTATATTATATTTATTTTCAGCCTCTCTTCTCTTAATGAGAAATAATAATAATAATTTATCATTTATTTAATAAGCTTGATTATACAGTAATTTATAAATTTGTAATGTTTTAATTGTAATGCTTTTTTCTCAAATTTTATAAAAACGTTTTTAATATAATAAAATATATTATTGTATAAATTTCTCTTAAATATAATATTGTAGAAATAATTAATACTTGGAAAAAACAAATGCTGTTTGCTGATGGATTCTTAAGATTTTTGTTAAAATTGCAAGATATAAACTTTTTTAATAAATGGCATTTCTCGAATTCGAAAGTGATCAATTCTCCAAGCTCGCGTCTAATTATTTTCATCCGCTTCGGGTTTGATTCAAATTTTCTCGCAATCTTTATACAAAAATATTTCGCAGAGGATTTCGTGGAATGCAATATTGCAATTCTTCTGACGGATTGCTGATGGTACAAACAGATTAAAAGACTAAGATATGTATATTCTGATTTTTTAGCAGTTTTCGACACAAGGATTATTACTGTATAGATTGAAGATATATTCCAACCATTTTTTTCGATTCTAATACTTATTTATATCGATTTTTTGCATATATCTTATCAATCGTCACGTATATAATTTGCATTGATTAGCAAAATGTGTTTTATTCTCACGATTTACTGATACCAAGAGAAAAAACAACACATATAATTTAAAAAATTTCAATTATAAATTTTACAGAGATTTTTGATTAGATGACAAATAAAAATATATTATTTAATTTTAATATTGTACCTTATTCAATTCTTTATTAAATTGCTAGAAACACATGAAACAGATGATTTTGGCGGCATTTTAACCAAATATCCGGTTAAAATTTCAATTTTTGGTCTACATACTTTTTGTTATATTAAATTTGCATTGTTAAAATGATTATCACATATCTTTTTCCGTCAGCATAGAACATTACACGTGATACTGTTGTTGATGGCATGCTTTGACATATAAAGAGTTAAAAGATAAGGCAAAAATTTCGTGAAGCCTATCAGCGAACTTAAAGGGAATATCGAAGAGATGATATGAGGGTAGAAGATGGAGATCCCCTAATATCATTTCATCCTGTCACCGGCAATCCTCCGAAACGCCCTCTCGAATCGAACTGAGATAATCTGACTATAAAGCAGGTCGCGTTTCAGCGTAGGTAGGACTTGTCATTGGTCCCTTGTCATAATTTCAAGTGACATATATCAGAGACACGTGTTCTTGTGTATGCGAGATCTACTCGTGAAAATGATAAGTTATTATTCGATATGATAAGTTATTATTCTTTTAGGGAGAAGAGGGAGACATTCTTTTTATATTCAGATACACGTGGTCCAAGTTGATATCTATGTCTGACCTTTGACTGACTTGATCTACTTACCGTTCACTAATTGTAAGAATAAGCAATATAAAACACATTTCAATTTTTTTTCTTAATTTATGAGATTAAAAATTTTTGTTTCTTTCTTTTAACATATTAATTAGTCAATCTGCTAAATAATAATTTATATTGTTAACTCTATAAAAACTTCATCAACAGATTGCTTTAAAAAATAATCTAAAACTCAATAAGAAGAAACACTTCCCTCGCGTATAAAAAAAAAAGATCTAAGCTGTTTACTCCATTTATACAATTTATCGAGACGTCGTGGAAATGGATTAGGCGAGAAGGAATTGGTGAATTCTCCAGATTAAAGCGAATCAGTTTCTCGGCGACAATCTAATTGATCGATGTCGTTGTTGTGTGCTAGGTACGAGGCGCCGGAGTACGAGGTGCCCAGGAACAAGTCGAGATACAGGAGTCGATTTATGCGACATCGGGACGGCGACGATTCCGACGGCGATTCCAGGTCGACGGTGAGATTCACGTCGACGGCGCCGCAGGAGCCATCCGGTCTGCGCGAACGTGTCCTGGATACGGAGGATGCCGCGCGCGGTCCCCTGTCCGGTATATTTCGCCTGACGGACTCGCCGCGTGTTATGAAGAAGCTTCAGGAATGCGAGCGAGCCGGCAAGAGGAAGAAGGAGGAACCGATCAGTCAGCCCCAAGTGCAGCAGCCTCAAACACCCAAATCTCAGGTTAGAATAGCATGCTTCTGAGAGCCCACGTGGCCTTCGAAGCTAAAGTGGATCGAATATATAATTTGTCGGGTCGAGAATTTAGATTTAAGATACTTAGATAATATCTGGAAAATTAAGATCCGTTCTCGATCCGCTTTAATTTCGAACATTACATTAACTCGAAAGTATCTGTTAGTGCATAATAAATTTTCCTGGAAAATACTCAGAAGTGATAATTGTAGAAGCAAAGGATACTGATTTAATAATTAGTGAATTATTGATCGAATTATATAGCAAAGAGAGAAGTTAATTGCTATCTAATTTTGATCGAAGAAGTAATATAATAATCGTTTGCATGAATCGCATTTGAAATGCAGTGATTCGTTAACAAGAGTTTGAGTATAATGTATAATTGCTGTATTTGGTAAGTATATATTCCACATATTTCTCTATTTTTATGGTAATTAATTTATTTTTCAAGTGAGTCGAAATAAGCGGTCAAGATTCATTTTATAATATAATATAATATAATTTAATATTATAATATTGTTTGGAAAAATTTCAACGTGACCTTAATATCGGAATAAAATATAACATCGCAATGAATAAAAAATATTTCATACTTTGAATATATAAATATATAACTTGCGCCGTTGAATAAAAATTCGATACAGACTGAGAGCATAATCCAGATACATTTATCATATGAATATATTTTGATGCAATGTATAAATTCTATGCGAGGACTCTCGCGAGATCTCTTTCAGCCCTACGTATAAGTCTTCCTTAGATCGCTCAATTCTTATATTGGGATATCAATCTGTTACCTTCTGAATCAACTGTCTCAACTTTCGTAAAAATCCGCCGATACAATACATTTCGCATGTGTGTGTGTGTGTGCGTGTGTGTGTGTGTGTGTGTGAGAAACGTGATCGTCCCTCGCCATTATTCCGATAATGCGTATCCGAGCCCCCAAAAAATTGCTACAAAATAATCGCAAAGTAATTCGCATAATCGCCGAAGAATTTTCAAATGTGATCATTGATAAAAACAACACTGTCGCTAATGCATCGTTACGTAATGACGAGTTCATAAAAATTCACATCAATGGAAGCGTATTGATCGACAAATAATTCGTCCGGGACATTCGTATTTTTTTTTTTTACCACATGTAATACACGTTTTTACCACTGCTCCATTTGTTTTTTTCTCTCTTGACGTTCATATTTAAAATGTTGATGCAGCACGGCGCTCAGTTGATTGAATCGAACGATCGCGCGATTGTCCGGCATCTATATGCAAACCTACTGGCCGGTGTAAATTTTTCCATGCCGAAAAAATATATTGTACATTCCACACGTACAAAAAGAGAGAAAGAGAGAGCGTATCGGTGAATTTAATTGTCGTTCTCTGCTTATCGACACGCTGTATATCACTCCGCGTCGCATCAATATTTAAACGGCTAGACGTCGATGATACAATTCATTTATGGCCACGAGTTTGATCGCTGTGGCGGGAATCAATCTTGCATGCATTTTTACAAAACACTCGAAAAAAAACACTCGTAGTACGTTTGAAAAATTTGACATGGATGCCGATCTAATAAATCTCCAGGAAACATTAAAGTCTTTATATATAACAAAGAAATGTTTCGTGCGATATAACTGTTATAATTCGCGTTTTCGAAAATTTATGTATAAAGGTAAAAATTTGGAAAAATATTACAACTAATGATGTAATGCTGTTCTACTGACAACGAGAAAAAAAAACGCAAATCTGAAATTTGATTCTGAAATCTTGATCGCAAGCTAATATATATAATAAATGATTAATTAATCGATTAATTAAGAACATTTGAATGGGCGTTCGTGAATTTGACGACATCGTATTTATTTTTGACAGTGATACCTCCGCACTTTTGCTCACACGGAATCCCTTATTATGGCAGGAGAAAATAAACGGATGGACACACGAACTCTCCATGCTGACGGCCGATGCAACGAACGAAATTTGTTCGATGTCGCGCATCCCATTGTTCGGATGATAGCGGCTGGTGTTAAAAAGCTCAATGAACGTACAAACACAAATGTCGGCCTCCGTACACGTAACGTGGACCGCTATTTTAATCTATGATAATTTATATCGAGTGCTATACACGTCATATTTATGGATTGCGATTGACAAAGTGTCAACCATTTACTGAATTATATAGCGTTAATTTGCTACGATTTCACGTATACCAGCAAAGCTACCTAACGGAATACACGTGTGTACATAGATAGGACATAGATAGTGAGAGAATAATATATATCGAATAAGTATGCATTAAAAAAAAAAAACTTTGTATTTTGTATGAAATACTGCGAATGTGGAGATAATACAATAATTTTACACTTTTTATTACGTCTCATCATTAATACGCCACCCGCTTACACGCACCTGTTTACGCGGGTGCAGGGCGCATCCCTCGCGTAATCTCCGCACCGATTCACGTACTCGCCACCTGTCGCGTACACGCCATAATGTCGCATTTAAATGCATGTGCGGATTCCGCGCGTTCCGATAAATCGCGCGACGCATCGAACGCGGCTGCTGCCGCGAAGGGGACACACTCTCGATCGTAAACCTCGGCACGGAGGATGTCTAGGATAATCGAGATGATCGCGAGAGGAAAAGATTGTCGCGAGGCAGGCGCGCGATTTCGCGACAGGCAGAGGCGTTTTGCACGCGCAGCATTACTTCTCGTGAATAAATGATCTTTTGACGCGCAGGTACAAGTGAGAAAGGTACCGACCGCGATGGCGAGGCAGACCAGCGAGGATGACGAGATCTCCAGGATCAAGAAACAGAACAAGAATGCCGCGGCGACCGCCACCGCCGTCCACGCCGAGACGGTGGAGGAAAGGCAGCCGACGTCGACGCCCGTTTCCGCGCATCCACCGTCGAGAGAAGTTCCGGAACCCGAGGAACAGCCGGTCAGGAGGACGGCTATCGCTAGGTAAGCGCGCGGATAGAACCATCGAACTTTATCAGAAGAAAAGTTAGCATATAAATGTAACGGAGTTGAAAGTATGAGAGAGAAAAAATTATTCGCTTATAAAAGTTTTATGAACATAAAAATTTCGACATGTCCCATAAAACGTGTAATTGTGTAATATTAATCATTGCGAATTAACTGTCAAATAAGTGAAATAATATAATATTGAACTTCCGATGAAAAATTCGGACTAATTTCGAAACCATGTATCAAAACCGCGTTTTAAAGAATTAATACACCGCGGTAAGGAAATCTCGATAAAATTACCTTTACTCTCTCGACAAGGGGTATGTATCAAGATGATAAACTAACACGGTATCCCCGAAGAGACGAAAGACCAAGGGCGTGTTTGCTCACGTGGATATTAATCACTACGGGCGGTAACCGCGAGATTTGCGGCCAGCTCTCCTCTAGCAGCGCTCGCGTTATATCGGACTTAAGCGAAGAGTTTATGCCGTGACGTTGTTACGGTAAACAACTAACTCGGCCGAGTTCTCCCATTCTCCGTTATTAACGGGCTTGTTTGTAATATTGTTGCTCTCGAGCAGGAGAACTTCGGCGGAAACTCACGTCCCGCCCGCGGCCAGGAGCGCCTCGTCGGACTCGAGCACCGGCTCCGAGAGCTCGGCAGGATCAGGAATACGCAACACGGGCGCGTCGTTCACAACCGAGGAGATGAAGCAGAAATACCTATCGAGGGCGCCGCCGACCAACACGTCGACCACCGTGTCATCGGTGCCGGCCGTCATCTCCGCGACGACCAAGGAGTCATCGAACACCGTCGCGCCGACGCCAAGAACGCCCTTTCAGAGCCGTTTTTTAGGCGCAGGTAATTAATCATGTATTATTAATAATTTATAATTTTTAAGAAAGCTTGTTGCGAACAATAAAGCGCAGTTTAAGGCTAATACAAGTTATGTTTCTTCGCGTGGAGCGAATACTTTCATTTTTATTTAATGGAAAAAAGATGCGAGATTTTTCGGCTTTTTTCTCTAAAATTTCTCTCCGAAAAATTAGAAGAAATAATGCAACCAGTAGTAATCGAATATTCAGCTGCTTTTATAGCAGCTAGAAGCTGCTCTATCTGCGGCACGTCCCAATTTCCCAGTTTGTGCGCTTATTATCTATTGTTTAAATGAAGAGGCTCGGAAAAGCACGTCTCTGCTGGCCTCGCACATCGAGCGCCTATTTAACGCATCTATTGTATTTCTCTGCGTCGAGGGTGAAAATTGAATGTGCGGACAAATTGCGTTTACCTTTCACTTACCTCTATTTCAGAAGACTTAATTTAAAACAGGGAGAATTTGCTCGTATTTAAAAAACGCGATATCGAACGTTAAAAACACATGACATCAAATTTAATTAATCCAAAATTACATAGTAATGATATAACAGTTTTTAATATCATTTGAATAGTTTTTTTGATATATTTATTTAACGAACTAGACGTTATCCATGTGGGTGCTCTTTCACGATAAATTATTCTCGAAAAGAAGTTTGAAGGAAATATATAAATAGACTTGACGGAATTAACGGATAAATTAACGGTTGTAAAGGGAATGTTCTGTGTTCGATCGCAAATGTCCGTGTGTCCACTACGCTTGGCCTAATCCCGTATGCAAAGGGCGTATGCGTAAAACGCAGAGGGTTGTGCTACAATCGCGTTACAATGTTACAATTTGCTGGATGCTGGGCCGAGGGAGACCTCGCGCGAGCGATACTTCGAGATTTGAGGACAGGACGGATTGGCACGATAATTGCATTAGCCATTCTCAGTTAAAGCTGTCGCTGCCTCGCTTTTCCGACGTCATGTTTCGGCCACGTCACATCGAATCTACCACCGCGTGTTAAGTCGACGGAGGGAGGCGACGTGTCTCGCCGACGGCGAGACACGCGGACGGACGTGGTGGCGATATTCGCGCGCTGCTGTTTCCGACCACCGTCGACAATCGATACGATCGGCCCGCTTTCTCATCGCGTTTCCGTCATCCGCGAACGCGACGGAGAAGAGGAAGGACGCTCTCCTTCTGCTTCTCATCTCAGATCGCACAAACGCGCGCATTCCCATGCACCGCGACAAGTCCTCGCCGCTTGTCTCTCCTCGTTTCCTTTGTCCGTGACTGTTGTTTCAGCTCGATATTACAATATTTCCTTATATCGAAGTCAGATATGGTTTTTCTGTGAGAAACGTATAATAATTTCGATCGCAAGAGATACAAGAGAGAGAGAAAAAATATATATATATTATTAAAAATTTATTTAAAGCGTTGGAAAAATTTATGCATAACTTTAAATTAAATTCTTTAATCTCTCTTATGTCACAAGCTAGAGTTCCAGATAAAAATCGTGCTAAGATGAGATTAATGTCAAAGTTTTTTCTGTCTTTTTAGGTAACCGTGCGGCTCCGCCACCGCCGATTCAGACACCGCGAGAGGAACCTGCAACAAAGAAGAAGGACGAGGAGGAGGACGAGGACGAGGAGACGAGCAGCTCCTCCGAAGAGACGGAGTCGGATACCGAGGAAGAGTCGGAAACGGATGTTCATCCGTCCAACACTACTCCATCCGTCAACACCTCCGCCACGTCTCAGGATCGTCAGAGAAATGAATCCGCCATGGCGCGCACCGATATCGGGCCTCTGCTCGCTCGCAGTGCCGAAGCTCGAAGGGGAAGCAAAGAGGATTCACCTAGCACCAGGCAAGTACCTTCGTTTTCTAAAAATGTGAATCCATCGACGAGACGAACGACAGACTTGACTCTCAACTAATATGGTGAGATCAACTTTGATTTCAAGTGAGATATTTCAGAGATCATCTCTTGAAATGGAAAATAATGGAATTGATATTTAAGATATTAGTGTGTCTTTCTTGATTAGAAATAAAATTAATGTTGCTTTTCAAGCTATATTGACATAAAGCATAACGTAATTAATTTATTAGAATCGGGTTGATATCATATAGTAATTACGTTATGGAAATTCAAACATATCAGTTGACGATTGTCAAGTATGGACAGAAATTGTTTACGATAAGAATTACAAAAAGCACGAATAAAATTGAGACAGCGAGAACATAAAATATAAAGATGGAATTATATCGAGAATTTTCTATAAAATTATATTTGTTCCAATACAGACTAAAAAGATTTAATATAATTAAAAATTATAATTAAACATTTATTTCTTCAAGATTTCCCTTTTATAATAAAATTGGAAAAATTATAATTTCAATTCTCTCTCTTCTTCTATTCTTTATTTTCTTCTTTCTCAAGCGTCTATATTGCCTTTCTTATCATTATGCGACTCTCAATCATTGAAGAGTCGATCGATCAAGAATCCAATGTGGCGCATTCGCTATAAGAGCTATCGCAAAGCTTTCGTTCGCGTGTTTTCGTGTTTATTTGCGGTGCGCGGAAACATCGCAAACACGCATCAGAACGTTCTCTCCCTCGCCGCATTTGAGAGCATACGAATGCGCGGCCGCGCTCACTCGCGCTGAATTCCAAAGTGAGCTACCCCACCCACGACATTCGCAATCTCCTCGAAACTATGGCCTAAGGAGACGAGAAACCATCGGGAGAACGAGGGAGAGAGAGACCACGACGTAAGTGCTCTCCGGCCCGGTCCGGCGGCGAATCCCTCCGGCCTTTGTAAAAGAATCACGTGTCCCGTTCACCATCGCGCTCGCTGCTATCAGAAACTTTCCACGTACCGCTGCGGAAACTGATTAACCGCTCAGCCTGGCGATGAATCGTAATACATTAGGGCGCGGAAATTTGGCCACGAGCACGCATCCACATTCGAGAGGGACGTAATAAAATCCTACGGTCGCTCTTTATTAGAGGAATCGAACGATCTTTATCTTTGTCGATTAATTGATTAATTATTTGGCCAAAGTATTTCAAGTACTTCAATATTCAAGCTTCGATATTTTAGCAACGAGTTGAAAGATTCGGATTTTAATTTAGCTACATGGATTATTAACCGTGTATTGTTGCGATTTCTCTCTCTCTCTCTCTCTCTCTCTTTCTCTCTCTCTAATGCATTTGCATAAAATATTTCTATAAAATATGATAACTGAAAATCTTGCGAATTGAATAACTTCTGAACAGCTTGAAATATAGAGTAACTTATTAATCTTACGATCTCGCGCCTCAATACTAATGAAAGACGCGCGATAAACTCGGCAGAAAGCAGCCGGTAGCGGTCGAAATAACGTGACCATAATCTTGATGAGGAAAAGAATATCGGGATCGATGTGCCACGTCGTCCGATAAGTTCTCGAGGACGCAATCAGGCCGGCACACCATGCGAAACACACCCTTTTAGAAATAGTAGTAGTAGTAGTAGTAGACAAAGCATCTCCCCCTACCCCAAAGAAAAGAGAAAAAGTTCCGACCGATCACCTCGTGTCTCAGGTATTCGTCGCCGAGGGGGAGCCCCGCGCAATCCGTGACGACGACGACGACGACGATGACGGCACCGAGCGGCGGCGCCGCGATGACGACGACGTCGACGACGCCGGGCGGCTACACCAGCAGGTTCGTAGCGCACGTAGCTCAAACGACTGCTCACGATGAGGCCACTTCTAATTCCAGTAACCCCCACGACCGTAATCGTTTTAGGGCATTTAGCGCGGACGGTAGTACCGACGAAAGAGGGTACTCGGCCGATCGCGGTGAGGACGATAATAAAGTAATCGGGGCCACGGCCACGATCGCGGATTACGCTTTTAACGTCGACGCCGACGGGGACGCACTTAAAACGCCGCGGGCGACGAACGCTCGCTCGTCGCGAACGGACATTATTACGGACACCGACAAATCGATCACCTCATCCACCTCTTCCCACCTCGCGATTAGCGAACCCGAGAGTAATCTCCTCGAGGGTAGCCGCGGCGATAATCGAGTAGCGAGCGTGGCATCCGAAGACGAGGCCATGTTAGTGGAAGGTCGTTCCGGGAACGATGAGATCTCATTGATAGCCGCCGATCGCGAACGGGACGGATCTACTCTCGCGACCGACGATGACTCCGAAACGAGAAGACGCGACGACGTCGTGTTCGAAAAGCGTGAAAAACTCGATGACGTTCCATGTTTCCTTCGGATCGTCGTGGAGGACGTCGATGCAACTGTCGAAGAGCGCGCATTGGACCCTACGAGTCAATCCGTCGAGACGATCGTCGAGCGCAGAGATCGATCGAGATCCAAAGAGTCTCAAACTGTCTCCGAATGTTCGAGTTTCATCAGCGGGCGAACAATGTCCGACAGCGAATCAGAGAGTGATTCCGAAAGCGGTTCCGAGGAGGGCGACGAAGAGGAGGTTGAGGACGACGAGTCTCGGGATGAAAATTGCAACGTGAAGAAAGAGAGGAAAGAAGAGGAAAAAAACGATTCCGGCGATAAAGGTAGCGCGAAACGCGAGGTTAGCGAGAAAAGCGAGGATCCCTCGAGTTTCGGAGACGACGAGGAGACTACGGTGTTGAGTGTTAGTTCAAGTCGAGGCGAAAGCAGCATGACACCCGACGACCGTTACGAGAGGGACCTAAAGCGTCGAAGCGCCTCGATTATCGACGAGAGGAGTATCGAGGAGATGTTCGACGACAATGGTTGGGTGATCACGGAGCAGGATCTACAACAGGATCTGCAGCCGATGTCCGCGATCCCGTCGGTCTTCGGATTCATGGTCGATCGTGTCGAGGATGACTACGATGGGACTCGTACTGAAGAAACTATTTCGAGGATCGCTGAGCGGGGACACAACGAGACATCGAACAATCTCGAGGGTTCCTCAACGCGATCGAGCACCGCGATCGACGACGTCGAGACGACTCTCCCAAGCGAAGAGCGAGCGTCCGAGGGTCCATCCAGAAGCCGCGTGTACAGGCAGAGCAGTCTGGGTAAGAACGGATGGCTGGTCTCCGACGAGTCCGAGAGCGAGTCTGAACGGGCGACCTCTCCTGGGATCGAAGTCCCCTACGATCGAGACATCGTGCGGATCGAAGGGATTGTACAAGATGAAGCTTCGAGGGGGATCGAGGATAGCGGCATCGACGAGAACGGGTGGGTGATACTTGACGACGACGACGATGATGTCGATGACGACGGCGACGCCGGTGATGGCCGCGTAGGGGAGCGCAGCGCGCAGGAGAGCACGATTCGTTCCCAAACGACCGACCTCGTAACGAACACTAACATTGAGAACGGTGCATTACTCGCGAACGCTACCCGGTCGAAGGGCGAGCAGTCGGGATTCCTCGGCGAGCGCGAGGAAACGCCGCCCGTTGCTGCCAATCACAGTATACCGGTGCAAATGGTAACCACCGTCTTCTGTGTGTCCGTACTGTGTTACACCGTTCTAACGAACCTGCTCCTGTAATCTCCTAAATCGGGCTCTCTCATTTTTTCTCCGACCTACACAGACACGTACACAGATCTTCTCTTTCGGTTCCTCCCGACGCTTCATCTCAACGGTTGTCGGCGTTGATGATGAGAGACCGTGGACCTTACACGAGAGCTTGCACATACACACAGAAACTGACGAGACTCTCTTGTCGCGAGTGACGATGCAGCAGTTTTCTCCCCCGATGGGATACTTGATCCGATATTTCGTTTTGTTTACGAAAGAATTTTAATCTCCATCGAGATATTGTTAGCTCCAATGCTACGATTAAATATCTGATTCGAGTTTTGTCAATTAGTGAGACATCTAATGTAATAAATCTAATTATAACACTGCAAAACGCTTAACTCCTATAAAACATAATTATAGCTTTTTAGATTGTTTAACCCTTTGATGATTGCACAATTAATTTGACAAAGAGAGAAAATAATTTAAAGATCTTACTAATCACACATCATAATGTTGTTAGTATTAAATATTATTACACTCTCGAATTCCGATTAATATTCAATTAACTCCGATCAGATTGCAATTAATTTCGAAAATTAAGCATTTCGATATCAAAGGGCATAGGAAATCAAATCATACCGGTATCGAGAATTAATATGATAGAGAATTTGGGAAAAGTTATATGATATAATGAGAATAGAGAAAGGTATATATTTTTACTTGTTAAAAAAAGGGACTGCTGCTCGAAACTCGCGTTCTCCGAGCACCGGATAAAAACCACCACTATCAGAGAACGTTCATGAACATAGAAAACTATCTATTTACAGTATACATAATAAACTTGCATTTTATATATTGTGATAATCGTATATACGGCCGAGTGCCATTGTTCCTACATTTGTCGATCCGCGATACGTAACCCGCTTCATTGCTCAAGTACGTAGCTTCGCGGTCGTGTTTTATATATATATATATGTGTGAGTATACACATACGTACACAGGCATCGCGTCAAGTAGCGAGGCAGTCTTCGCAATTCGCGCTTTAATTCACGCTTTAAACCCGTCCCCGAAGAAATGGTAGCGTTAGACGTCGGCGGCGACCGCACGTGACAGTCTGTGACCACGTGGCTCGGCCGCCTCCGCGTCGCGCGTATCTGTAATAAGTTTTTGTACTCTCTCCTTAGCGAGTAGGCTTACGTCACAGTTTGTTGGTGTGGTAAATAAACTGCATTTCTTGTGATAACTCGTATTATTTATTTCCCTGTCAACCGTCCTCAGTATCAAAATAATAACAAGCACAAAGTGTCGGTTCCCGCTTGCTCGCAAATTTTTGTTCGTAATATTTCTTCTCTCCATTTCATTTTCTTTTGGTCATTCACGTTCTTTGTTCCGAGAATTTCTCTTGCAGTCTAATTCCCTGATTTCTCATTCTCAATGTCCCGATCCATACGTGTATTATCTCTGGAATACTATCGAGCGGGATACGATATGTACGAGAAAAAAATGCATATTTATTTATTGCACTAACAGATTGTTTTTACGTTTATAATACCATCATTGATCGGTGGACCGGTCGATGATCGACCGGTGGAGGCTGTCTAAATTTCGTCGTCCGCTTCGGTAATCCTTCGAGCGGGATCATCGGAATGTTTCTCAAAAGTGATTTACACGCGCACTTAAATTGCACAATGTTAAATTTTTAATTGTTAAGTTATATTACGCGTGCGTACAAGATTAATTTATTTTACATTTATTTAATCATTTCTTTGACATAAAATAAAGATTTATAACTTATGTTTTCTTTTTATGTATGATATAAAATCTTATATTTTCAGAATCTAATTTTATTTTTTGTTTTACAATAAGATAACAAGAGTGTAAAAGATATTGGATTATTCCTTATCATAAAAATCACTTTTGGATATTTATTTCAAATAATTCGCAAAAATCTTGTTAAAGCAGACACAGTCATCTACAAGCAGGTTCTTTTTATACTTCTTCAAAGCGTTTAGGATACAAGTTTTCGCAATATTACACGACATTACAAGTTTGCGATATCAATCTCTTTTGCACATCTCAAGATACACACACTCAAACTGAAATGTTATCTCGAGGAGAAAGTCAGAAGTGTTCGCAAGTGGTAGAATACTGGATTGCGAGACTACAAGTAGGTACGATACAAAACATAAGGACAAGTTCATGCTTTTGGATAGCAGATTTAAATGTCCAAATAAAATCTCTCAGAAAAATTCGCAACGAGCTAAGGAAATTTTATTATTCTTTGCGATAATTTGTGATTAATCCATTTCCTATCGTGCAATTCAAATGCGCTTTATTATTTTTGCAAAAGATAACACGCTGTGAACATTAAAAGATCCAACAACTCTGTGTCTTTAATTACCATAATAATTAATAAATATATATATATAATTATTATTATTATAATTTTAAATGGATTAATTCATAAATCAATTTTATAAATTCATTTTATTTTAAATCATAAATTAATTTTATTTCAAATCATAAATTTATTTTATTTTAACAGCCGTGATAATAATCGAAATTTGATTTGATCGAGAATTTATTACTTTTCTCTCATTGCATCTCGTTCTTTTCAAACTATGATAAAAATATAGATATAGAGTCAAGTTTCTCTCTCTCTCTCTCTTTCTCTTTCTAATCTTCTACTGTAAAAATACTTGCAGCCGAAAGTGGATTACTACATAACGCTACGCAGTATTCTTAGCACGTTGCGCACTCCGCTCGCCACTATAACAAATCGGTGGTGTCGAAACTTCACAGTTTCCACACCGCTGTTTGGGGAGAGAAGGGAATGGGGCGGGAAGTGAGGGGGAAGGGAGAAGGGAAAATGTAGAACCATCGATCTACGCTTACAATCTGATCTACCAGTTTCGTAAACTGGAAACTTCTTACTTCGTGACACGTCGGTTCTACCGATGCACTGGGACCCGACCTAATACGACGAAATACGAACTTTGTTAGTTGCGGGAGGGGGAGGGGAGGATTCGGTGTGCAAAGTCATACAAACCGGGCGCGCGATAAACTATGTTTATGCCGAAGTTTGCGGACATTCATGAACTTTCTCAAATTTGAGCAAACCTACACAAACATTGTTTGACGCAATCCGAAAATTTCATCCGTATCACCTCCTCTCCCGTTCTCACTCCCCCTCCCCCTCCCTCGCGCAACACTAACTTTCCCTGCGGGATGTTAATTACGATGTAATATACGAGCAAGAGATTTACATTTCCCCCGTTATTTGTAATTAATCAACAATGCAAGAGCTGTTATCATCAGCGCGTACAAGACATGATTGGAATACTTTTCGATAAAATCTAAAATATCGAATCTATAAATTGAACTAAATTAAATCTAGAAAAACATTGCTTATTTAAATATAATATATAATTTTTTAATTGATATCTCTCTCTCAAACTTTCTGATGGCTCAGTAATAAAAGATTAACAACTCTCCCTTCCCTCTCCCCCTTGCTTCTGAATAATAAAAATACTTACGAGAAAATGATGTGCATGTGACATACATGTGCGAATCACAGTAAAACACTTATCTGCATATTCATCATACTCATGTATACAGGATGTCTCACGAATCTGTGATAAAATGTGCGGCGCATCGGTGGCCGCCGATGATGATTGCGCTCATCCATGGAGCTGGAATCGAATTAGATCAGTGGCCGTTTCGTAAGCATAGGTCTCCTTTTTTAGAATTTCAAAGTCAAAAGTAAAAAAAAAAAAAAACCCCGCAACGATCCGATAAGTATATAAATGACATCTTCCACTGACGATGAACGCTTCCGGCAAGTGTACAGACCACAAGTCAGATTAGCAATTAGAATTAACTACATTGATCTCGTAGCTTATCTCATTGTCATACATTGAATTGATATAATATCGGAATGTGATTTTTTATGTAACAATAATAAAATTTTCTACTTTGTCTATAATAACTGCTTCCTCTGATTCACACAAGCGCGACAAAAGCAGAAGCTTTAATTAATACGATTCACCGTAGTATTTTCTGTGTGCCTTTCGTCGTTTGTATGCGCTATTAAAACCGCGAACTAACGTGATATAAAAATATATCTCATACGTTCGCGCAGATCCCTCCCTATGTAATTTTCCGTACAATAGCTCGCGAGAACTTCGTTTTAATGCGGACGCAGCGGGATAGATTCGCGGGCAATCAAATGCAAATCTCGTCCTCGTAAGCTTAATCTCATAAACGAGACAGTAATACTGACACAAAGTCTACCGTTATGTATATGAAAAGCAGTTAGCTCCTTAACCTCATTACTTTGTTCCCTCCCAAACTCATTAGCGTGTGCAATTTACGGCACGCTCGTATTATTGTATCTTTTAAAACCTAATATACGCGCCTCTCCGCAACGCATAAATAGCGTTCTCCTCGGACACGCGCACCACATGGAATAAAACGTGATATGCATAATCAGTGCACCTCTCTTTAACTCTACAAATAATAAATATCTATAAGAACGTATCTCCAAAAAAAAAATTTATTTCTTCCAAATGTCCAGTATTTCTTCTTTGATAAAGCGACATCGATAAATATATTCTTAATTGACGCAATACGCACAAAACGAACGCCGGTCATCCTTATTTTGAAGACGATTCGAGATTTTTTTTTTTTTCCTTTAAAATAGAGCGCGTTATAGATATATCGTACGCATTGTCCGTCGAGAAGTATTTTGGTTGCACGATATTGCGTTCATATTCGCTTGCACAGTTTGCGTTCGCGGCACGCACGTGCACCAAAATAGCCCGATGCGAGTCTCTCGCTTGAAAATACGACCGCAGAGATACCGCTCGTTCACAATGGGTATCGCCTTTCCGCGCGTGTGCCGGGGTCGAGACCCTCCAATGTTTCAAGGGTGTGCGATTACCCGAAATCTACTCGAATTTAGCTTGAACAATTACGGTCCAGGAGATGAAGGAGAGAAAGGCCGAGCGCAATCGAACTGTAGGCTATCGTAGAGAAGTTGATCTCCAGAAAATATAAAAAAAAAAATTGGAGCGGATATAGCCGTTTGAATCATTAGTCTCGCACAAATTCGAAGGAATTTTCGGTAATCCAAATATTTATGCAAAGATGCATTAACAAATATATTTTAGAAGACGTTATATATACATATAATACGGAGAATAAAAAATTTAATTGTTGTTTTAACTTTTACAATTAACAACGTGCTCATTTTATGCTTCTCTCTCCGTAGACAGTCTATATATTATTTAGCAATTACATAACGCGAAAAGATGAGATGAGATTACACTGCTTTTTCATCGCGTTGCTTAATTATCTCATTGTATATTTAATTATTTGTCACTTGTCAGTGTAATTGTTGAATGCATTATGACGGAATTATTTTACTCTCGCAGAAATGGCTTTCAAAACAGAAAAATTTTTTACAGCATAAATGCTTATAAGATATATCCAGGAAAATGATTATTATAATTTCTAAATTTGATATTTTCTGAAAACTTTCATTAATTAAGTTCTTAAAAAAAAAATATATATATATATATAGATATACGCAAGTATCGTGACTTGTCATTCTGACTGTTTGACAGATCAACTTAAAATATTTATATATACATGGAATTGCAATCGTTTGTTGTGAAATTTCTAACACTTATAACGTATTGAGATTATGTGTTAAACTTTGCAGGCTCGCAAAATTCGTTGAGAAATGGCGCGAAAATATATATATACTATATATACATATAGAAAATTTTAAAATTGTACACTGTATGATAAAATGGAAACAATTACTTCTGCAAGATTGAAATAACTCGAATATTAGCGTATTAATATAATGAAGATAAAGACTCTCGGTACAGACGAATTGAGCGCGCCGTCTTGCTAATGTTCCAGATTCCTAAATAAGAGCAGGAGCCAGGCGGCGATGATGGCATCCCGCGAGCGGGAACGGGAACGAGAACGGGAACGGGAACGCGAACGGGAACGGGAACGGGAACGAGAACGGGAACGGGAACGAGAACGAGAACGGGAACGGGAACGGGAACGGGAACGGGAACGTGAACGTGAACGCGAGCGAGAACGCGAGAGGGATGTGGACGCGGAGACCGACTCGCCCTTATCAGCGAGATCCCGGTACGCGGCCCTGAAGGAGCGCCGACAGCGTCTCGCCCGTTCCAGGAGCTCTCACAACTTCGGCGGCGATGATCTCGACCTGGACGAGGAACCACCGTCGCCGACGACCCAATCGCCGAACGCTTACCTGGCGGCCAAGTACGGCGTCGGTTCCGAGCTAGCGCGTAGCCGTAGCACCCACGCCCTGAAATCAAGGGAACCGAGTCCGGAACGCGATCGCCCGGGCGCGGAGAAGGACGGCGCGGCTCTGAGTTCCTGGGCCAGGTACCTGAAGAACAAATACGGCAACCGCACCACCAAGGACAAGGAACCGCCCTCCTCGTCCTCCACGATACCCTCGTCCAGGTGAGACTCAAATCGCGACTGGATACCGTTTGACAAACGAATTCGCATCAGACTGCGATCAATCTAATTTTTAAAATTTATCAGAGTAAATCTGTCGTTTATATAAGAGAACGTCAGAGAATTTCTCTCCACGTAGAGGATATATGTATATTAATTTATTGTCTATTTTCCACGTAATGAGTATAAATTGCAAATTGCGTCATGGATAGTATGATACGCGATCATTGTATTATGCTAGCAATAAGCTTTAATCGCATCATTGTTTGCGCAATGATTCGAAACATTATACGCGCATTAGAATCGATATATATATATATATAGATAATACTGATATCATATATTTATTACAATATCGCATCAAACACGCAGGATTATCACGATAGCGCAATATGAGACGTTGTTATGTTATCAATAATATGAAAAATATTATTTAAAATGATGATTCAATTATTACCTGTATAATTGATCTTTCATTATAAAAAACTGAAACTGAAACTGAAATTTTTGAAATAATTTTTGCAGCTCTAGCGCGGCCTCGAGAAGGCTATCGTTGGGCTTACCTCTGCGACACGCCGGGCAAACATCCTTCGAATCTTCTGACGACGATCAAAAAAACCCGTCAGGCTCCCCCACGTCCCCTACAGCAGCTCCCGTTACACCCGCAGCAGCAGGTTCCTCCACTAGGTGAGTCTTGATCACATTATATTCTCGCGTCGCATGAAAGCAGATCTCAAGTCCTTACTTACGATCGCAATATCTTGTGTAAAAGGCAGTACGAATAAAGGCGAAAAATTTTGAGGATATAAATTTTGTTTTTTTTTTTTTTGGTTGATATTTTTTATAAATTTCCTTTTTAATAAGATAAAATTTATAGACAAAATGTCTCAACTTTACTTGAAGTTCTTTACTTACTGAGCGAATTTACTTAGAAAATGAATACGACGCGCATACATTTTTCTTGTCCGACGTCCCGAGAACGTAGCAAGTTTCGTAGTTTGGAAAGAAGACGCGACGCGCACTATGGTCGTTAAAAGAGAACTTGCAACTTTCTAAATATACCTCGGACAAGTACACTCCCTGAGAAAGCGTCGTCCGCGCTGGACGTCGCTGAGAGAGAGCCGGGATATCGCAATCACAAAACACTTTATCCTCGTTATCCGTTGCGTTGCCGGGTCTCCTCGCGCGGCTATAATTCTCAAAGATCTACCGCTGTTTCCGCCGGAGTAAAACAGCGCGTTTCTCTTGAAAAGTGGATTTGCGAAAAAACATTCTTTTAAGAAACACGCCGCCGAGAGATGAAGATACACAGAGAGAGCACTATATCCGAGTTTGCCTCTTCTTCCTCCGCGCTCGGCATAAAACTTTTCTCGAGGACGATAAGAGAGCCTTCGATAGGAGTTTCAGATGAAGAATTACTGCATTTATCGCGTAAACGTTCGCGCGTAACCGCACGTGATTGACCATGTGACCGAGGCGTAGGAATTTTCTCCCCTTCCGAAGTGATTTACGATCGCGGGAAAATCGGAAATCCGCGTAATGAGCTTTATTGACCGTCCTCGTCGATCGATTCCAGCAATGGTCGGAGGAGTCATTACTTGCTGAAGCGGCGGCAGCTGTTTAAGTTCGGGATGCGGGGGAGCGAAGCCGGATGTTTTACCTGGCCGAGAGGCCTGGCGGTCGGCCCGGACAACTCCATCGTCGTGGCCGACAGCTCCAATCATCGTGTTCAAGTAAGCCAATTTATTGAATCTCTTAAAACTCGCGAATTCAATTCTATTTAAATCCAAGCGACAATAATCATTTTTGAATTAATAATTATTTGAAGATCTTTTTCATTTATTAAAATCTCTTTTAATTATTCGAAAAAAAATTTTTATTGTAGAAGAAAAGAGTTATTAATGAATTGAAAAGTTTCAAAAATTGCGTTGTTCTGTCGCACAATCTCTCGAGGTTATTAGAGAGATGCAAACTAATACTGACAACCACCAACACGAACCGCGATGAATCAATTGCGTCATTCTCGAAGCGACGTAATAGTTACCTCGTGTACGCCCGTAAAGCGGAAGTACGGAGGCTTTAAAATTTCATGGGCATTTCGTATATGTATCGGCATATTGACGACCGTAAATAAGCCGACCTCGATTGCGCGCCCAACGGGAGGAGCGAGACAGAATCTCTCCTCTCCTAGGACGCGTTATATTGCGGTTGGCCGCGAATGGACGATTTTAATATCGGCGGGCGATCGATATAAACGACGCTTGTGTATCGCTCGGGTGTACCGTAGGTATTCGACGGTAATGGAAACTTCATGAAGGAGTTCGGAACGTACGGCAGCGGCGAGGGCGAATTCGATTGCCTCGCCGGGGTGGCAGTAAACAGGATCGGGCAGTACATCATCGCGGACCGATACAACCACAGGATCCAGGTGCTCGATCCATCCGGCCGTTTCCTGCGAGCCTTCGGCTCCCAGGGCACCGCCGACGGCCGGTTCAATTATCCCTGGGGCATCACCACTGATGCTCTCGGATTCATCTACGTATGCGACAAGGAGAATCATCGCGTACAGGTGCGCCCCTTATATCAAACTTAATTCATCAACTCTCGATAAATAGCTCAATTAATTGTTAACTTTCGGGAAATGAAGGATCAAACGCTCCGATTTTTTTTTTCTTTTTTAGTAGAAATTTTTTTTTCCGCTGCTATTGACAGTGTATTCCGTATGATGATAAAATATATGCGCGTGTACGACGGGAAAGTAATTGCGTTTTGTATTAACAGCGTCATATTTTACGCCGTATATAATAATACTATTACAAATAATACCTGAATGCCGGAATACCTGCAGGTATTTCAATCAGACGGCACGTTTGTGGGCAAGTTTGGCTCGTGCGGCAGTGGACGCGGCCAATTAGAACACCCGCATTATATCGCGGTGAGCAACACGAACCGAGTGATCGTCAGCGACGGCAACAATCATCGCGTTCAGATATTCGACGTCAACGGCCGCGTACTGACGTCCTTCGGTTCGGAGGGTTCGGACGACGGCCAGTTCAAGTTCCCGCGGGGCGTCGCCGTGGACGATCAAGGCTACATCGTCGTCGCCGATTCCGGTAACAATCGCATACAGATCTTCAGTCCGGACGGCGCCTTCCTCAAGTCATACGGCTGCTGGGGTAGCGGCGACGGCGAGTTCAAGGGCCTCGAGGGCGTAGCCGTCACCTCCACCGGCAACATCGTCGTCTGCGACCGCGAGAATCACCGGGTCCAAGTATTCTGACCGACTTTGTCGACCACTTTGTTGATCCAACGTCGGAAAAACCGCGAACTCTGCCCTTTTGCCAAACGGATACGCGCTAATTCATGATATTCGCGTTTATTAATATTATTAATGATAAGCGAGTAAAATTAAATATATCATATATCCAGGCAATGCAAATAGATCGTGTAGTTGGATATTCGGAATCGACGTCTACGAGTCTGATGAATGTGTCTGGAGTCAGGTTTCAATAACTTTGAATATTCGCATCATCTCATTCGCGTGACTTTTTTATCTGAAAAATACATATAACTAATATTTAACAAAAAAAAAAAGGTAGATAAATTAGGAAATATGAGACAAAACATGAAAAAATATTTCAATATCTTGGAAAATAAATTATTATAATCTTATACCGTTTATATATGACGTGTCGTTCTGAAAAATATGCAAAGATGAATATCGAGAATTAGAGAATTTTTTAATTTAGCAACTTTCTGTAGAGATATACAAAATTATCTTAACAAATTCATCGATAAATGGGGAGTGAGATGTCATTATAGCTTTTTTCATTAAAGAGTATATTAATATAGTATTTTATCTACAATTCTCTTTATCGGGAAACTCTCCCGTGAATCTTACATTTCCTTTCTATTGTCTGAAACGATTCTTATCGTCTGGAAATAAATCACCCGCTCTCGTACTTGTAATAAAATACAAAGAAAACTAAAATATTTGCAGAAATAACTTTTGGCGCAAACAAAATCTATTGTCACAAAAATGGCACTGATTAAATGGACTTATTTTTTATCATATAGTGAATAATTAAGGATTGATTGGTTCGCGCGTTAAATTCTAAATTTAGTTATTGACATTAAGAGATTCATATTAACGAAATTCCTCACTTATCTTCGCTAATTTTTGTGCAAAACTAAATCTCTGCTATGAAAAATAAATGAGATCCCGATTTTCAATAAAAGATTCAAATTTAATTAATAAACAATTTTTTTCTTTTGTTTTCCATTCTGTACTTCTGATATTAAGGTCGGTAACACATTATATTGGACGAAATTAACATAATATAAAAACAATAAATATTTTAAGCTTCGATGAATATTGCATTCACTTGAAGCGACACCGGATGAAGGAAATATCGAAACGAATGGAATAGTAAAAGAAAAAAAGATCTGCGAAAGCAATCATATCGACGTGCATAACAATGCGTGAATGGAATCGGACCGTTTGCTCGGCGAGTTTGATTCGAATTCTCGAGGAAAATCTTGGACGCTGGTCGATTTCCTCCGCTCAGCAGTTTCAATAATCTACATACTTTTCTTATCTTTACATCACTCACTCCCTCTAACTCTCCTCTTCTCGTGTCTGTCTCTCTTTCTTCGTACATGAGTACGATAACCGAGCGACTTAATTTAATTTATATTCAAAGCGACAGAGCAAATAAAGTTTGTACCGTTTGTATGCTTTAAATAAACTGTTGCGGAAGGAAGGCGGTAAGTAAATTTTTCCTGAACCACTTGCCTCCATCTCTTCGGAACCATTTCTGCCGCGATATATTTTTCATTCGCGCGTTCTTTGTACGAGATGTGCTTCAAACATTAGACAAAACGAGAAAGGATTATTAATTCGCGCTATGAATACGGTCGTTAAATTTAGCGGTCTGCAAAGTCCTAGTTCGGCGAACTCCCCTCGACGAACAGTCGGAACTGGGACTTTGAGCTCCTCGTGTCAATAGAAGCTCTACAAGCGACTTCAGCGACGTATCCTAAGATCATTATTCGCCTGGGTATTCCTTAACTTGCCGTAATTGTGTTACTATCCAGTTTAGACGCAACTACAACATCCAACACTTATATTAAATTAGCTCGCAATCAATATTTTATTGCAAATTGATTAGCTAAGCCAATTATCGTGTAACAAACATAACTTATTCTTCTATTTATCGAACATCTTAACAAAGTATCTACACAGATATATGAGACTATTATTTATAATAATTTACTAAAAACTTTATTATTTTCGGCGGCTCTTTTTTTATATTCCTTTATAAAAATTTTAAAATTCATAATTAAACTTGAACATTAGCGATATAATTATATCTAAAGCTTACAAGATTATCTAAATATTTGGAAAAGCCGCAAGGGAAGCGGTGAGATTGCGGAGAGATCGCAGAGAGGGAATGGGCGCAATTGAAAAGGTGAGTGAGTCAATAAATATATAATTTATTAAATGCAATGATGAAATGGTGTAACAATAGAGGGGCGGGCGAAACGGCGACCGGTGTTGGACGCCGCGAAGACGGACAAGAGATAATACGCCGCCCCCGCCCGGCGCCCTCCCGGAGATCGGAAATATAGATAAAATATTTTCGTTATTATTTACAATATTAGTCGAACGTTAGTCAATAAATAATAAACAGTGGCATAATCCCTTTATTTTAATAATATATAATTTAATTAAAATATTACAAGAGAGATGGAGCCTTTACCGTTATTCGTTTTCACTAATAAAATCTAGCACGTAAGTGCCACGTCTACACGCCGTCCTCGTACCAAAATTCTCCGGCGATTGATCTCGCGGGTGCGATATTTAGATTCCTTCGCGATATTTAGATTTCTCCCGCGAAATCGCCCGAATTTTGGAACGCGGAAACGTCGTTAGAGCGGATTGATGTCGAAACAGCCGTCGAAACCATCTCACATCAACGTTCCGAGGGAGAGAATCGCTCTCTCTCTCTCTCTCTCTCTCTCTCTCTCTCTCTCCCTATCATGGAAAAAAAAATCGACGACGGGACTGAAGAACGAATAGCAAATCAGCTCGATCCTCGGTGTTCTCGCGAGCGAGTGATCCTCGCAACGCGCAGATCGGATTATCACAACGAAAGTGCTCGCAGCATACTTGGACGTTATCAATCGAGTCGAGTTAAAGGGATTGTATGTGTTACGTGTGTATGTGTGTATGTATTTCGGTTTATAGATGTAAGTGAACGCTGCCACGCGAGACTAGGAGTTGCGTCGTGTGTCAGGATCAGGCAGGCAGCAAGCAGGTACAAAGTGACCGTCTCGACGAAGGAACAATGCGTGTCTCTGGGGTCTTTGTAATTCTGTACTTTGTTTATATCCATATGATTCTGTGTAAACTGCGGTATTTATTTATATAAATTCTCTCTCCCTCTTTTTATGTGTGTGTATGTGTCTCTTGCGTGTGATTCTGTGATATCACTGTAACTCTCTGCACTCGTCACTGTGCGATTCTGTGTGTTCCTCTCTGTGTCTCCGTGTCTGTGCGAACATGACAGAGCACCGACCCGATCGTTTCGACCCTTTCGACATCGTGACGCGTGTTCGCGCGATTGCTAGCCCGTGCCCCGCCGTTTCCTCTCGCGCCCCCGCCGCATCGCGTCGTCGAGAGGCGGACACGCGCGATAAGCTCCGGATGACCGCGTGCCAGATTTTTCGCGTTCTTTGTTTCTTTTTTTTTCATTTTGTAAAAAATATACGGAAAGAGAGATTTTTCCGCAGAATATATATCGCGGCGAGATATATGCGTCCGAGCCGCGGCGGAGCCGTTTCCCTCCGACGATCGCCACCGCCCGCGCTCTTTCTCGAAATCTCGATATTCCGTTTTGTCGTAGTGTAGTTCCGGAACTTCCGGAGATACGATTCTCGAAACGAGCGATTTGGCGGGACATAGCGAGATATCGGCGGGCTCGCGACGACGGAAATCGCGAGTTTCGCATAAACGCGCGTGTATCCCGTGCGATTCTGGAGACTGGACAAAATTGGAAATATCTCGAATCTATAGCGCGAATCTCGATCTCGTTTCCGATTTTTTTTTTTTTTATAGGAGAAAAATTAGTTCTTTTTAGTTTTAATCTCTTGCTTAATAGTCCGCTATTAAATATACCTACTGATTCGTCTCTGCGTCTAGAGAGTAGTTTGAAAAGTGGCATGAGATAGTGTGTTTTTTTTTTGTAGTGTTATAGATTTCTTTTTTTTCATTTTATTATTTCCCATTTTTGTGTTGTATCGAGATTAATTAAGTAATAAAGTTATAATTAATTATTTAATTAATTAAAGTGGCAGCAGTTAGGCCATGCGGCTCCTATCATCTAGTCGTCTTTGACTCTTGGCTTTCTTACGTAGAATTTAAAAATTTTTCTTCTTTACTTTTTTTTCTTTTTTTTTTATTAAACTTCTTTATATTTTGAGAATAATTTGTATTATATATAAATGACTTTTTTTTAAAGTTTATGTATTCTTCGAAGCGCCTACCCTAGCGATGTCTTTTTAATTAAGATTATTTTCATCAGCGGCTTTCCTCTCTTTTTCCTTCCTCTCTCTCTTTCAACCTTCAACCTAATGAGTAACCTCGCTTAGCTTGTTCATATTGTACGTGGTTAATTATGCGAATACGGAACAACGGCGAAATTCTCTCCATAGAACATTCGCGCGGTATCGGCCACTTTCTGTCCGCTATTCTACGGGTAAAAAATACTGTATTCGACTTGTCTCGTTGAAACCCCGGAAAAGCGACAGTGCACTCTGCCCTCGGTGATTTTGCACCGAGGACCTCGTCCTCTTTGCCGAGACCGCGCGCGTATCGCCGAGAAAAATCTTTGTCTTTTATCCTCGAATTCGGAATCTCTAAATTGCCACGCACAATGACACAAGCCCCGACTGATCTGAAATATTCCTAACTCGAAACTTTGTCCCTCGTCGTCGTCATCGCCTCTCTCTCTCTCATTGTCAATGCTCTCGTGCCCGCTACGTAATAATTGCTAGCACTTGTTTATAATTAGATTCTTAAATATGTAATAAGCAAAAATATGAATATATTATATATATATATATAATAATAGTTTTTGTGTGTATAATAATTATATTATTTTACTCATTTTTGTTTAAGTATTTCGATAGGATCGTGATTATTTTAATTAATTAACAATGATTAAAAGAGTGTAAGAATTTGTTATCCTTCCTCCTTTCTCCCTTCCCCGCTTTCCTTTCTCCCTTTCCGCGCGCACGCCTCTCGCATCATTTTAATAACTAATAACTTTTTAAGCTTAATGGCATGAAAATGCTCGTTGGAATTGACTCGTGTGTACAATATATATGTAAATATATATATATATATATACATCTATATATATATTTATATATATTGCAATAATATCCCACCTCGCGCGCTTTGCACTTACGTCGCACTATTAAATCTCACAACCTGCTGTGATTCTGCGTAATATACCCCAAGAGGAGAGGGTCGATATGGATTAATTACTCTCCCGGAGAAATTCGGCAATTCGAATTCGCAGTAATATACCCTTTACGTTTGCGACGCGCACAGTATCGACACATAACTCCCTTGACAGATATCGCTCGGCGATAATCACTCGATTCACCATTTATATTTAACTCTTCGGATCTCTCTGTCTGTCTGTCTGTCTATCTCCGTCTCACGTATATCACAGCGAGAATTGTCGCATGCATATACACGGAGACGTACCTACGTGTCGTGGAACACGTGTGTTTTCTATTCCCTTTTTCTTTTCTCTCTCCTCTCCGTTTCTTCCTGTCCCCCATTGCGCGGAAATACTTTCTTGGATCACCATTAATTTATCACAATAAACGTTTGTCCTCTCGATCAAAGACTTTGAACGCGAGACAATCGCGGCTTGTGCGCCGCCTTTCGCGCGTCCGCAATCAACTACGTCCTTAATTAATCGCTAATTATTTTACGCTAAAGAACCTTTAAAAAAATTCCCTATCGGAGAGAGAAACGGTAGGTAGTTTTTGTAACAATGTGTAATCGACTAGCTTACATTCTATAAAGTAACTCTACCAAGTTGATTATACTGTGACTAGCACAGCCCGTGGATGAAGTTGCGCCCTTTGGACAAAGGGCCTGTTCTATTTTTTTTCTCTTTTCTCTATTTTCTCTTGTTTTAATTCTTCTCCCTCCCCCCATTCGCCTCTAGTAGCTACCTCGTTCGTGTACTGCCGCTTTCTCCTCGTCCCATTTCTCCCCCTTTTCCTCTCGCTCTTTTCCTAAAATTCTCTAAAATCAAAGTATAATCTTTCTTATTCATTTTTTTATCTCTCGAGCAAAATGAATTTCACGAAAGATACCGATTTTCTGTGACGTAACGAACGTCAATATTCTCGCATCTAATATGTACAATGGATTCTCGATACTGCATATTATATCACGATTACGATATAGCTGAACAATAAGAAAAATGCGGTGTTCAGCTTTGTATGAAATACTTGTAAATTTAATTACTACATTTCTCGTAAAAATATGAAAAATGGACGCAGACAATAATACCGATCGAAAATCAAAAACCTAATCTTGTAATACTCTAATTGTGTTCCAATTCGTACCAAATACTCAAATTTTAAATTTTTCCCTATATATATTTGAGTCTTATTTTATCCGTCGCTAAAATATAATTCACAACTATCTTTAGAATCGATTTCATGCCGTCTTTTTATTTGCTCGATCATCTGTCAATCGACATTCGTTAACATCAACTGACTTCGAAGCCTAACTTGCGAATAAACATATATAAAATAAGTTCGGAGAAATTCAAGCTCGTTCTTTTACCTCTTTTTTTCCCAAACTCTGTTTTTCGTTGATACCATCCTAGCCACAAATTCGGGAACAATAATTGATAGACATATTAGTAAAAAAAAAAAGAAAAAATAATTGTTCCCTAGTGCAAGTGAAATTACATAGTGATCGGTAGATGTCATCGCATCGAAAAAATAAACGTAATAATCTTTGCTTGAATATTTCTTTGTGATAAAACTACGCCGACGTAAACAGTATAAAATTTTTCAGGCAAAGAAAAATTTTAACTGATTGTCCTTATTTTTTCAAGTATTTATGTATATTTACTTGTAATGTAAAAATTACGATAATATATCGAGATTTATTAATCTAATTTTTTAATACGGATTCAATGTAAATTGCAACGTAGAACGAACATGACATTTAGCTTTCAGAACTGTAAATATACAAAATTCGATCAAAATTTATGCATTCTTTATTCTCAAAAAGATTTCGAACTTGTCGACTAATGTGTCCTTAAAGAAGAAATATGTCGATAGCTGCAAAGAGCCTCGTGTGTCGCGAAGAAATATTTTATTTCAGAAAGATCTATGGATTGATAGAATCTGCCAATGGCAAGAAGCTCGTGAGAGCTATCTGAGTCTACAAAAGCGACAACGATTTTGTGCGATTCAGCTCGATGCACACACCATATGCCAATAAAATATCACGGGAACGGTTCGTCGACTACGATGCTGTTGCAAGGAGTCAACGTACGTGCCGGACGTACTTCTCGTCGTTTCTCGTGGAGAGATGCGACACGCTAGATAAATCTTACACGTTACAAGCAGAAGATAAAAAACCGTGTATCCTATAAACATGTTTCTCGATCGATCACGCGCGGATTTTTAGCAAATCCATCCCGCGATAGGTTCACCTAATCCGACGCTATTCCGATACTGACTCGTGTCGATCGGAGGAGGATACAAGAGCGCGTGGAGAAAATGCGGTAGTAGTAGTAAAGGTACATACAAGCGAAACGAACGAGCGGTCGAGGATATAAAACGCGGTGCTCCAGGTGCTTAACTCATCAGTGTGAGGGACGAAAAGTCAAAACTATACGAGATAAGACTTTAGATAGATAGATAGATAGATAGATAGATAGATAGATAGATAGATAAGTCAACCACCTCGGGTACGCAAATCAGAGACGCAGAGAATAAAGCGTGTTATCCGTGTCGTGAGCGTCTGGTACCCTTTTTCTAGTAGTTGTAGTCGTAATTGTCGCTAACGATCTCGCGCGTCGAGATCGTAGGATGAGGTATGCTCCCCTCAGAGCGTCGCGACGTCCGCGGTTCAGGTCGTCGTCGTTCATCAACGCTCTCCCTCTTTCTCTCCTCACCACCGGCCGTATATGTTACTTTGCTACCGAATTGTTGTCGCCATTCTGCGCGCCGTTGGATCGACAGTCAACTAGGTGACCCCCTGGCTGGCGGCTACTAGGCTGGCCCCTGGGCTAGATGAGGGCGAGCTTTGGGGGACAGCAGCCGCCCGTGAAGTGACCGCTGGCGGCCTCCCGTTCCCGTTTGCGACGGCCCTGGCGTTCTGCAGTCTGATTCACAAGGCAGAAACGTATGCTTTACATAAAATGCGTGTGTCCGGGCGTATCGCTCGCGCGTGAGTGCATACGTGACACCGAATGACCAGGCAGTTTTATACCGGTAATCAATCAAAGGCAAACATGTCGCATCTAAGCGGGTTCCCCGTTCAACACTTTACGTCAATTCGAGCCAACGGACAACACGAGTTAACCAACGTTACAAGCGATTAGTAATCCCGCTGTATTAGAAATTTTATTACTTGGGTATTATTTGTTGAATGCATCCATTTTTTAAACGAAAATGATAAATATGTAAACTCATACGTTATAAAATTATTTCTAGATCGATATGTGTACGAATTAAATATTTAATTAAATATTCGTAAATTAAATTTTCTTTTATTTAGCCAAAATGAATATGGGACAAGTATTGAAAAATAAATAAAGTAATGAAAAATAAATTTAATTCCGCAACTATGTACAGTTTGAATTATTCAAAATTATGATGTGCAGAAGCTACAACGGAATACAAATACTATATTTTTCAATTATCCACATATAAATATGCAACATATTTGATATATTCATCCACGAGAGTTATTGACAAAGTGGTAATCGAGGAACTCGGTAATTCTATGTCATTAAGCAACGAATACACGATTTCATTGTACAAAGACAGAAAATATATATATATACCGACGAGACATTCAAACAATAAACACGAAGCATCGTCAAACGTGATGTGAAGCACGGTCCCGATATATAGACATGTAACTCGTTAATTCGTGTGTCGTAAAACAGGGTGCAAATCAAAATTAAAAGACAGAGAAAAAGAGAGAAAGAAAGAAAGAAAAGAAGAGAGATAGAGAAAGAGAGGAAGAGAGAGAGAGAGAGAGAGAAAGGGAGAGAAAGAAAAGGAAAAACATGTAACGACAAAAGCATTTAATTCCCTCCGGCACAGAAGAGACAGGAACGAGAGATAAACGAGCACTTTTGTTTTGCCGAAACGATCGTCCTACTATGAGATACGTTACTTACCGGTCGTGAATCGTCCCACGACAAGCTGCATTAGTGACACACAGAAGAGGGAGACTTTAGAACTTTTACACTTGTCTTTTCTTTTTCGGTACGATAAAGCCTTTCGTGTGCTAACAAGAAGTCTCTACTACGTAACTAATGTGCGTGCACATCGTTGCAACAGGAAATGCAGCACTGTACACACACACGTACGGGGATACTAACTTGATCTTGGATTGCCGCATGAACTGCTGGATCTTCCGCGCGGCCTGATGAGCCGCCTGCTGATGGACCGCCTGTTGCCTCATGCTGGTTGACCCTGGCCGCGCGCGATAATTTCGATAGTTGTTCTGAATCACCAGAGCCGCTTTCGTCGCTTGCCTGTGACAAAAAATATGGCATAAAGTCTAAATATTCGAGAGAAAATAATTTGCCGATAAAACACATTGCAAAATGCATATTAAATTTTAATAAAAGTAATCGCTATCGTGCATAACAGTTTTAGAAAAAGCATTTGATAAAATAAAAAAGCTTCTCTCGAAAAGATAGAAACTTTTTTTGTTAAATTAACGCGTTCTTTGTTCTTCGACGAATGATAGCCAAAGTTTGCCGCACGCTCAATATCCTTCGTTATTTCTCGCAACTTGTGTTTCCGCGAAGATTCTACAATGACAATGTACAGTCAACTGATTGTGTCACTAATTTCGGAGACATTACTAGAAAGTTTGAATCACTACGTATATAACTTGCGGCGAACGCGAGGAGGAAGATGAGGAACGAGGGGTACGCCGGTCTCCATCTTCAACAAAAGTCGTATTAATTTAATGCCAAGTTAATTCTGTATTCAGGCCACCGTAACGAAAGCAGAGAAGTCCGTAAAGTTTCCGAATTATTTACGATGCCAATTAAAAGTTCGCCCCGAGAGAGAAAGAGAGATAGAGAGAGGTACACGAGTCGAACTTTGGTGGCATCAGTCTAATTCAGTCGGAGGTCGTTAAGTTGGCCCACAATGGTACGTCTTGTCTCCCGGTTATTAATTGTCGCATATTAAGATGTCCCCTTCCCCTCCCCCTTCTTTCCACGACCAGCGGAATATCGATGGAAATTTAACTTTGTAAGTTCGAAGCTATTTGGCGGTGTCTGCGAGATAACGATCTGTCATACTTGGGAACCTTGAGTTCAACCTGATAACACGCGCCCGCATAAACTATGGACGATCTGTATCTAAGCGTTGCATGCATCGCATGAAGTAGCTAGTACTATTATAGCCCGACAACGCGAGTGATTCATTCCGTTCTTAAGGAAACTTTCTAAATGAAGGATGCTCGATAACATGCAAAATGACAAAAAGAAAGACAAGTATTTAACTGCGTAAAATGAACTGCTAATTCTTTGAATATATATGAATAAAAAAATATGAAAAAATATAATATAACATAATAAAAATATATAACAAATCTGCCAACACACACAGATTCTCAGGATGCCTTGCAAGCGATAAACGAAAGTTACCTGTGATAAGCGTACTGTTTATGACGACGGTAATATTGTTGAATCAGAACGGCGGCGTGTCTCTCAGCTTCCTCTTGCCTCTGGCGACCCTTGTAGTTTCTGTACGCCTTCTGGATCATCCTAGCGGCGTGATAAAGCTCTCTTTGCTCGCGATCGGACAATGTCAACCTGCTCAGATCCGCCTCGCTACCGCCGTCGCTCGTAGCTGACAGAGCACCGGAACCGAGCATGCCGTTCAACCTGCGCTCGCCGCCATTCGGCGAATAGTATGTACGACCGTTGTGTGCATTGCCGTTGCCGTCGAGATGCAGCTGCAGCTGCAGAAACTCGCAGAAATCGGCCGTGGTGGGCGGCGGGGACGGCGAGTCCGGTGTCAGGCAACTGCTGGAGGGACTCGAGGGACTGGCGTCTGCGTCGGCGTCCGAGATCGACGCGGCGCCGCCGTTGCTTTCCGCGAAGATTCTACAATGACAATGTACAGTCAACTGATTGTGTCACTAATTTCGGAGACATTACACTGGAAAGTTTGAATCACTACGTATATAACTTGCGGCGAACGCGAGGAGGAAGATGAGGAACGAGGGGTACGCCGGTCTCCATCTTCAACAAAAGTCGTATTAATTTAATGCCAAGTTAATTCTGTATTCAGGCCACCGTAACGAAAGCAGAGAAGTCCGTAAAGTTTCCGAATTATTTACGATGCCAATTAAAAGTTCGCCCCGAGAGAGAAAGAGAGATAGAGAGAGGTACACGAGTCGAACTTTGGTGGCATCAGTCTAATTCAGTCGGAGGTCGTTAAGTTGGCCCACAATGGTACGTCTTGTCTCCCGGTTATTAATTGTCGCATATTAAGATGTCCCCTTCCCCTCCCCCTTCTTTCCACGACCAGCGGAATATCGATGGAAATTTAACTTTGTAAGTTCGAAGCTATTTGGCGGTGTCTGCGAGATAACGATCTGTCATACTTGGGAACCTTGAGTTCAACCTGATAACACGCGCCCGCATAAACTATGGACGATCTGTATCTAAGCGTTGCATGCATCGCATGAAGTAGCTAGTACTATTATAGCCCGACAACGCGAGTGATTCATTCCGTTCTTAAGGAAACTTTCTAAATGAAGGATGCTCGATAACATGCAAAATGACAAAAAGAAAGACAAGTATTTAACTGCGTAAAATGAACTGCTAATTCTTTGAATATATATGAATAAAAAAATATGAAAAAATATAATATAACATAATAAAAATATATAACAAATCTGCCAACACACACAGATTCTCAGGATGCCTTGCAAGCGATAAACGAAAGTTACCTGTGATAAGCGTACTGTTTATGACGACGGTAATATTGTTGAATCAGAACGGCGGCGTGTCTCTCAGCTTCCTCTTGCCTCTGGCGACCCTTGTAGTTTCTGTACGCCTTCTGGATCATCCTAGCGGCGTGATAAAGCTCTCTTTGCTCGCGATCGGACAATGTCAACCTGCTCAGATCCGCCTCGCTACCGCCGTCGCTCGTAGCTGACAGAGCACCGGAACCGAGCATGCCGTTCAACCTGCGCTCGCCGCCATTCGGCGAATAGTATGTACGACCGTTGTGTGCATTGCCGTTGCCGTCGAGATGCAGCTGCAGCTGCAGAAACTCGCAGAAATCGGCCGTGGTGGGCGGCGGGGACGGCGAGTCCGGTGTCAGGCAACTGCTGGAGGGACTCGAGGGACTGGCGTCTGCGTCGGCGTCCGAGATCGACGCGGCGCCGCCGTTGCAGTCGCGATACGAGTCGAACAGTTCTCCGGAGTCGAGAGGCTATAAGCAGGACGATTAGCATGGAAATTGAGTTTTACAACAGGGAAACCCAGACGGATCGGCGTCCCATTTGTCGAGACTCTAATACCGCGCGCGTTCAAAGTTTTAATCTTAATTATGATTCAGGACGGAGTCTAATGACTGCGCTATTCCTTTGATCGTAGAACGTGCAAAAACTTTACCATACTCGGGCAAATTTTAATGTTCCAATTAATCATTTGTACGATTTCTTACGTGCATTTAATCTATTTGGAAATTAAGATAGATTATAATAACATATCATTTCGACATGTAAAATATTTCAATTATTAATAACAATATTTCAATTATTAATAACAAATGTGAAATATATTTACCATTTGTTCCATCAGAGCGTCTTCTAAGGGTGACAGAGGTGCCGTGAGTGGCGGTGGCGAAGAAGAAGACGGAGAATCACCCTCCGCCCTCTTGATCCTTTCCGGTAGCGCAGCTATAATTTGCTCTGCCAATGTCAGCACCCTCGCGTCTTCCTCCCCTATAAAAAGGAATCACCACCCTAGCCAAACTCGAAAAGTTCGTAATAGCAGGCCGCCGAAATCACATCGATCACAACACCGACAGTTTAAAAGCCGTGAGCGTGTTCTACGATCCACCGGGATGCTGTCGCAATGTCAGATTAAAATGCTTAACACCAACAAGTGTGCCGCTACGACACTAATTGACAACTCAAATTAGACAAGTCACCGGTGAATAATAACGCTTTTCTACTCGATGAAAGTCTTTGTAAGGTAACCTCAGGCAGCCCAGCTGTGCGATACGTCCACATCGGTCGGCTGAACAGATCGCGCGTCTGTTCAACTACATAGTTTATAATCGTTATACTGCCGTTTTTCTTAAAGATTGCACGCACTCGAGATTATTGTCACTCGAGAACAGGCTTCAATAGCCAGACAATAGGCAGTGGCTAATAAAGTTTAGATATTATACAGCGATTCATTTAACACCAGCAGTTACGAAGGCCAAGCAACACCAAATATTTTTCAAGCTGTAAGAGTTCAGAAGAGTTAGAGAAGGCAGCGTGATTGCCGACCGCACACACACAGAGAGAAAAAGAACACTGTTGTACGCGTATAAGTGTGTTGTGTAAAAAGTGTATGTATGTGTGTCTGCGAACAAGGGACGCAGCTAGGATCTCTACGCAGTCCGCGTAATTGTAATAGTATATACGTCTAGGCCGATCTGTTCTATCGGTAGTGTGTCACAGAGAATAGACAGAGTTACGGATAGTTTTTACAGACAGGCAGACAGACAGACAAATAGAAGAGGAAAACGAGGAAGGTACGGACCTACGGTCTCCTGAGGGGTCGGAGCGCTCTCCATTCCCTGTTCGCTGAGGCCTAACGACGACTCATCCTCTTGCAACAACTCCATGTTGTCCAGCAGCGGCGAGCCACCTGTGTATTTTTCGATAAACCCCACTTAATGCTAATAGACGTTGCCTAATTTATTACGCTCGCATGATTTTCGGCCTTTTTGTGACTCTACTTTTACTGGGTGCAGGAAGGAAGAGGAAAAAGGAAGAATATAGGCGCTATATAGAGGCTAGCGGAAAAGGGAAAAGTGTGAATATACGTGTATAGATACGTGAATGTGTATGTGTCTTTGTATGTGCGCGTGTATACGGAAGAGAGGGCAGTATAATAGCAAACGAGACTAACACAACGCCAGATCGAGACCGCTGTCTTGAGATGGCCTCCTGGGGCTAGGGCTGGCGGGTCGCAAGAAGAGCCTCTCGTCTTGCCTTCGGGCTTCGAGCTGATTCAGTTCTTCGGCAATTGCCACGTGGCCGTTTTCTGCGGCCAATTCGGTCGCCGTTCTATTCTGACAGTCCCTCACGCGAAGCGCCATAGCGTTCCATCTGCGAAAGGCACAATGTCAACGAGAAATATTTATTAAAAAATTATTAAAGATTCTTAAAAATAATACAATAATTTTACGTATCATTAAAATAATTATTAAAAATTATTTTAATGATATGTAAAGCTTGCAAGCCGTACAAATTGCAATTTTTGTCATAAATTTATAATAAATCTATTATTATTCATCAGTAACGTTATTAACATTAAATGTTGTTTCAGGATAAATATGATTTTTCACGAACCTGTAAAGAATCCTGGCGGTGTCGGCATGTCCTGCCGCGCAAGCCCAAGCAAGCGGCGTGAGACCGGCGCTATCCTGCCTGAGAGCATCGACCTCGGCATCCAAAACGCTACTAGGATTTTCCGCTCTCCAGTGAAGGAGTGCACAGGCTAACCTGGAGTATCCCAATCCGGCTGCCAGATGCAGAAGGGTAGGCCCACCGGATTGAAGAGGTTCCGCTCCAGCTCGCCAAGGACGGACAACAGCATCCTGCAATATTTCACGCCGGAACTTTATACGCTGTAACTTATTAAATTATATCTATCGTGTCTAAGATTAAAATTAGAGCTCAATGATCGATATGAAAATTTCAAATAATTCTTAAAGTACCTGGCAATAAGCAACCAGTCGCTCTTCCAGATGTGCTGCGGGAGACGGCGGACCGGGACCCTGCAAACGAGCCTCGACGTCCGCAAGGCGGTCCAGCAGAGCTTTCTCTGGGCTAGGTTCGCTCGTCGGCGCTCTACGATATTCAAAGGCGACGCTATCGGACACAACGAAACCGTCGCACGCCACTTGAAGGGACGCTATTCCTGGTGCGTGCGCGGGACATCGACAGCGCAGTACACCTGGTTGCACGAGGCACGCCTCAACCGGTTCCGCGTCAAAAAGTACCGAATACGATTGAGAACCACTACCGCCGGTCCATGGACCAGCAACTAATACCTGGAGAATGTTATAAAGTAAATTATCGTTTATTAATTTTTGAATATATTGTATTTTTTATATTATAGAAATATTACTATTCTCTCTTTCTTTTATTAAAAAATT
>NW_021850877.1:1309145-1316960 GCF_003651465.1 Formica exsecta
AATTATATCTTTTAAATGTTTAATATAAAATTTTTTACTTAATTTATTTTCAAATATTGAGAATATATTTTTATTCTCAGAAGATAAATAAAATATCAATGTTTGATATATATAATTCCACGAACGTAAAAGAGAAAAATTAGCTGGAAATATTTTATACTCACTTTTACACCACCCTCGGTGTAACTCCATTCAGGACTATACTCTGCAATATGGACGGTTGTACCAGGATGACATCCGACGTCGTTCTCGGGACCACCTCGCTGTTCCTCGTGCTTCGTCTGATCGGCCTCGAAGTCGTGCAGCTCCGGCAAATCGCCGAACACGTCAAACGCGTCTAGATTAACCAGCACGTCATCCGACGAGTCGATAAAGTCCATCGGATTGATCATGCTGTTGTCCGCCGGCGACGGCGACGGTGACGGGGGCACCATATTAGCGGACAGTGTCTTTTGAATGTCCTCCTGACTCAGATCCAGCGTTTCGGCGAAATCGGTCACCTCGGAGCCGGAACCGCCGATCGGTAGAGACTGAACGGCGGATCTGTCCATGTTCTCCTGTGCCTCGATCTCTTGTTGCGTCTGTTGCTCTCGATCTACGCTGGTCTGTGGCACGAGTTGTTGCTCCGTGACCTGTTGCATCTCCACCTGCTGACTCTGCTGTTGCGGCTGCTGCTGCTGTTGCGACTGCTGCTGCTGTTGTTGTTGCGGCTGTTGCTGCTGCTGCTGCTGCTGTGGTTGCTGCTGCTGCTGCTGCTGATGATGATATGGTTGACTATTGAGTATCAGAAGACCACCACCGCCTTGGATTTGTTGCAAACTTAAAACTAAAGGAGCCGGCTGTTGGCTCTGAGTGGAATGGGAATGTCTTGAGTATACACGGGGAGCCGGAGTCGCTGTCGTCGATGGTTGCTGACCTCCCGTTGTCGAAGAGACCTATTTCGAGTAATAATACATGCATATATTGAAATTGACTTAATTATACAAACATATTAAAGGCTGATGTTATAGAAAACTTTTGATATAAAAGATTCTAAATTATTATGAGGTAAGTTAATATTTACTAATTATAATTTATCATAAAAATTCCGTGGAAATTAATATTTATTTTGACATGTGCAAGATTTAATTAATTAACCTGATTGTCGGGCGTAAGTCTCCTAGGTGCGAGTTGAGTGTTGCTGGTGGAGGAAGTGGAGGATGCCCTCTGCCTGTCGAGCAGCTGAGAAACTATCATGTCGACGGGATGGTTCGAGTGCTGCGTGAGATGAGGATTGTTTGGATCATCATCTCCACCGAGGAACATGGGCCTTAATTGCGACGCGAGCTCGTCTCGCGTCCATTCCTTCTTATCTGGCGGCAGTGCAAGACAGGGTGGCAAGGCCGCCAGTTTCGCATCGCCGTCCGGATAAGGAACGTTCAGATAATGAACGAGAACAACGTCCGGATTCTGTAGTAGCCAGTAACACCGGCGATGAAACGTCGGAAGGATAGCCGAGTGCACGTAACAGCCGTAGATGCACTCGACTCCCTGGACCTATGATCAGATTATCACGTATAGTGGAATCTAGCAACAATTTTTTGCGTATAAACTCCTTACGCAAATTTTAATAACAAAATTTTAACGCGAATTGGAAAAGATTACTACTCTTCACCAGTTTCTTTATAATGTTAGACATATAATATCTTTCTTTTTCATTTTAAATTTACCTTCAGTTTCATATGATCCTCCCGTGTAGTTTTTCCGTCTTTTCTCTTCTTCCAGCAGTAACCATCTCGCCGATAGCGTACTTTCTTTCTCGAGTACAGTAACATCGAACCACTTCGTGGTCGTACTTTCACCTCCCGACTTTGCCATTCGGTGTGCCTCTGAAAACTGATCAGGATGGCGGCGATTTCCTAAAAATAAAAGAGAAGAGTGCATATGATATACTTTGACGTATAACGTATGTCATATAATATATCACAGAGTACATCTTATATTTTATTAATATATCATCATACATCATGCTGCATTTAATTTAATCATCTGATTAAATTATTTATCCACATTGAGACTAAATATTAAAATACAGATAAAAAAACGCTAACGCAAGATGATAACAAATGAAAAATTTGTATAATGATCTGTGGAGTACTTTAAGTATTTTCCGCTGACATTTACTTTTTTTAAAGATTTGGCTTCTGTTCGGAGATCGTATCGACATATCTTTGATCTATCTGCGCTTTCATCTTTAGAGAAACAGAATTGCAACTAGTCACAAACAATCGTTGAATTGTAAACTCAATGATAAGTTTGCATTTTAATTATTTGATTTAAGAGAATATTTTATTTATAGTCACATTGATGTTATTAAAATATTGTTTATTGGCATTTTTACTTCGCAATAATCTGCTAGTATTTAATTATAATAATGTTTTTTAAGAATTCATGGATTAAAAAGAAAAAGAAAAATGAGATGCAAGTTTCGCATACATTCAGAAAGATTATATTATTTATGTATGTTGATTATATCTATATTATTAAATCTAATATACCTATATTGTAACACATGTGATATAATCAACAAGTCGGAAAGGCAAATAAATTATTCTTATAATCTCAAATCCCTTTGAATAAAATAAGTTTCTCTCTGAAGAAAATGCGCGATTTCTCTCTTTTTCGACTACTTCAGATCAAAAATGCTTAACATGATGAATAATTCAGTAGAAACACATACAGTATACGCCGACGTACTTGGCGTATGAAAAATGGAGAAACTGTCTTCGGGTCGGATATCTTATCCGTATATCTTACATCTCACGCGTGATACGACTGGTAGGGACGCGAAATGTGTGCATGTGTGCATGTTTGCGTATATTCGCATTTACATGCCGCTAACAATAACAGCGCCATTATATTACGGTTCATTATTGATTTCTGCCGCAAGGAATCGTAAGAGGTATAATTTTAAGCGCGATAGTACGGCATTATTAAAGGAGGAAGTAACGCCAGTTATAACGTTAAAAAAGTGTAATTATACCGCGTGGAGAGAAAGGGGAGGAGGGGATTTTTGATGCCGCGATATTTCGCCTGTAATCCTCCCTGCTTTTCTCCTCATTATTCCTTCATCATCCGGCCTTACGTACGCGCCACAACATGACACGCAATTTATCGGCACTTATTGTTAGCGGGCCCGCGCGATGCGCATAATCAGAATATAAAAATGCAAAACCCCACCACTTCTATAAATATTCGTGGTACGACATGCGATGCTTATCAGCAATTCAGGCTACTTGAGGACATAAAAGAAGAAAGGCGTCCCGGCGTGCGCGGAAAAAAAATTCAACACCCGAAGGCGCGGTAAATAGGTAGCCAGGAGCGCGCGCGCGACACGCGACCTAACGTGCACTAATGCAAATCGAATAGTGCACGTGGCTGATTTGACCGATCCAAAGAATTTAACAATGACTAGCGGCGAAATATATGGGTGCCCCATGATTTCGAGACTATTAGTAAAGTTTCTCGGGACAATGAAAAAAGAGTAAAAGAGAACAACGAGAGACATTCGAGATGATTAAAATTGATAGAAACCAATTTATAATTATAAATTCTGAGAGATAATATGTACAGACTGAAAATTAAATTATATCTCGCGCATTTTATATGATTAAAATAAATTTAATTTAATACACCGTTTTCACACACACAGAAAAATATCATGCGCAATGTGTGTTAAACTTTGTTTTTAGAGCGACGAGGATAATATAGGCGAATGAAATAAATATACGCAATTCTCGCGATATTCTAATCAAGCGAGTTTGCCTTCAACTCTGCTGGAAATATAAAACGACCGCGAGAAAGTGCACGGCCACCTCGACAGAATCTAAATATAATAACGTAATAAAGCGCTTCTCCTAAAAATTCTCTTACGATTCAATTTCGCTGATTTGGCAGCGTGCCCCGTGCATTTCTACGCGAGAGGGAGAATTATAGAACGCTACTAAATATGCATATCACCCGGAATATGTATCGCGCTCCTCACGAAGGTTACCATCGTACGTCATTAGAGCCTTTGTCAGAAACACCACACCGAAACCCCCCTTTCCTCGCGGGGGTTGTCTCTCTCTCTCTCTGTCACTATATCCATTAAATTTCTTGGCCCTGATTTCGGTTTCGCGTCGAATCATATAGATCAGATGTATCTGGGGCGCAATATTTTGGGCAGGACAACATATTATAATTCTATCTTCGATGCATCTCTAATATTTCTATTCAAGAATATATAATAAAACACGATTCAGAATTATAATAACTAAATTTTCTCAAATTCTGCCTGTGTATAACAATGTAATGATATACGCCAATACAAATTATAATTTTTTTTTATAATTGCATATTTAACTGTACGCGCGTGTGTACGTGAATGAAGCATTTGATAACCGAAATGTGAATTGCAAGTACGAACATTCATCACGTCGGCTGGAATGGCTGCGGTTCGCGTTTATACATGAAGCAGCATCCATCCGCCAAGTACAAATTAAATTCCCGCGAGATTCTGCGGCTATCTTCCACGCGATATTGAGGATAACCCGAATACCACACGACACACACAGGGCAAGCATGTACGCTCGAGCAACGTATCTTGCGTACATTTTGCAGTGACAGGACCAGCTTTTGATTGGGCCCGTGCTCCGTGAACGAAAGCCACACGTCATTCATTTTAGATAAGATACCGCAAGACTTGGATTCCCAAGATAAATATGATCGCGTAGACATCATGAATGACATCCGACTAGATTTAGAGAAAAAGGACACATGTCTATATACATTTTTTATCCTTATCTTTTTTTATCCCTTATCATCTATTTTTGTCCACGAATTTTATTCAAGCGATATTTGCAATTTTATCTTGCCTTACAAAATTGGATCGTAATTTTTATCGTCGACAATCACATTTGTAACATCTAAAATAATTCACGCAAAGATATTTTATCGGTAATATATTAGCTCATATAGTGGATTATTAATCCAGAATATACCTTTCTCATTCCAAATGTTAATCGTAGCTGCAAATTTGTCTACTTAATACCTTCGTGCCGCCCCATGGGTTCGCCTTCAACTTTCGAAAGGTTCTCCGGCTTGATAATAAATATTCTCGTGGCCTCGATAATAAATATCCTCGGCGCGACGGTGGCAAAAATTAAAGGACGAACGAAGATAGCGGCAACTATACAAGGTAGTTTACATCTAATAGTATAATGAAAATAATAATAGCGTAATAGCAGTAATAATAATAGTAATAGTACCGTTATAATATTACGTATAAGAAAATGGTATAATTTTATTGCTTGAAACTCTCTCTCGTTATACCTTCAGCTCGTAAAGAATCGTTTTATGTGTGAATGTTATATTAAATTAACATATATATATATATATATACGTAAATTAGATAATAAGCAAGGGATATGTGGGTAAAATTCTTATTATAATAAGATGGAAGAAAGTTTCTTTTCTCGGTCATATTATTTATTCTGGGGCATTTTATATAGCCAGATCTGTCGAGGAGAAAGCATATGAATAGGATGTGTGGGAGACTGATGATGACTTCGCGGCCATTAGATGGGTCGGCTACCGACAGCGGGCCTAGATAAAGCCCCCACGTTGTAGTGATTTACAACTGGTTAATTGATCATTTGCATTCTAGCGAGGATGCCTCGTGCCGACGTCGTACGTCGCCGCGTCGTTCGCCAACGGAGACCAAAACTCGCGCGACCTCGGCTTTACCGAGCATTCATGCATCCCTTCGCTACAACTTCCCTGCATGCTGTTACGTCCATTTGCCTTGATTAATCGCGGAGGGTGTCCGGGCAAAAATTAGGTTAAGCTACCAGGCGAGCTCTATCACGAGCTCACGCGCGGACTTCTCATATACGTCGATTAATTCCATACATCATATGTTAACGCCCACAGTACATCGTTTGTCGAAATGTTATTTTCATCTTAATTCAAAAACATGATTTTTTCAAAGATATAAATATGTTATTCTCTCTTTTAATCAAAAGCAGAAAATTAAGGCACGTTATATTTTTTATTTACGTTTATCATAATAATTGAATAAAGGGCCAATTGTCTTATGTAATACAAATAGCAGTACTCAAGAATTAATTTGATAGAGTTACGAGATACAAATATAATTTCTTATGTTAATATCACACATGCTATGCGATTTTAATTATAATTATATACTTTTTAAAAAGCGAAAAAATATTTTATATTGTATAATATTTGTATCTTCAGTCCATTTAAACTAATATATTTGATTCGCAACAAAATTTAAGATAGGAATCTATTTATAATTTTATGTTCTGCACATGTCTTCTGATATGATATGTATTTTGATATATATTTTATATGTATACATATCTTGTTTCCTCAAATATGTTTTTCGCATTACATGGCGTATAAAATTGCAGATAAATAAAATTATATTCCCCGAATTTAGTCACGAATAACAATCTGTAAATAAAGAGGGTTTGAATTCTACTACGACGGTCATATCATATTGCATTAACATCGTATATTATAGTAAAAATTAGAGAATGTTTTCTCATAACGCAATATCTCTCCTATTTTTCCACGAGATTTTTCGCATAATGATGCTCGAGGAACATATGGTTCGTTAATAATAAATTCTGTGAGATTCCTTGCAAAATTTCTGATGCGCATTTGTATATTTTCCGGTGTGTGTTACATTTCGCGTTGGTCGCGAAATAGGTCAAGCAGCACATGGAATATTTTAGCTTACGGTATTCTCACATATACGTGACAAAAGAAACTCATAAAATATAAACGCGATTATCGATTACGAATTACAACAACAGAGAAATTAGCTCTTGGCAAAAAAAAATGTTCTTTTATACAAATACTTCTATTTTAAACGACTTCTGTGCCAATTCAAACATTGCATAAATTTTAATAATTTTTTTGCGCAGATGAATACTCAATGCTATGTTAAGAAAATTGCTATAAAATCTGTATGTTACATAATATAAAAATTTCGTACCAAAATCTTGCGAAAAATTATGTCCTTCTATTAATAAATTGTTCTTTTACCTAAAATCTTTATTCCTATTTCTTTTCAGCTTTCTTTATTTCTCTTCTTATATTAAATCGTTCATCTATCATTTTTTACATAAAACCTAATTAACACGATAGGGATTTCCACAATTTTGATTGATTACATGTCAAGTATTAATATCTTTGATAGTGTTTCTTTAGATATTCAGACAAAAGAGAACCACATAAGATCATTAAGCAAAAATTATTGATCTCCAGAAATACAAGAATAGCAAATTCCTAGCTTCGGCTTAACGGGTATATAAACGTAACACTTTCTGTCTCACGTGCTACCGGAAGAGATGTATTCTCCCTGATTTACGAATGCAAAAGGAACGATAAATCGAGTCTCCTTCCGACATCGAGGACGAAGATGGTGCGTCCTTTCTACGTAATTCACACGCGTGAGTATCGGAATTCTGTCGATAAATCGTCGCTTTCAACAGAGAAAACCTTAAATAAAAATAGACTCCTTTGATTAAAAACACATATTTCGTTCTCGACAATATATTTAACATCCCGCCAAAACACACACAAGCATATATTTTATTAAATTTATCTTTCTCAAAGCGATTTATAATGTCATTTCATAAATAAGAATAAATAAAAACAAGATATTTTTAATACTAAAATCATTTATATAAATGTTTTCATCATCACATCCTTCCAAAATTGTTCATCACATACACATTTATTTTTATTAATTATTAAAAAAAA
>NW_021850877.1:1317050-1337946 GCF_003651465.1 Formica exsecta
ATATATATATATATACATATGAATAATTAAAAATATTTTGTTACCAAAAAAATTTTGAAATACCATGATTTTTATTTTCCAAATTTTACGCATATTTATACGCAGCAACAGTATTTATCGGGATATTAATAATCGCATTAATGCAGATTAATTGGTATTCGTAATCATTATCATTATTGTCTCACGATATCGGCAATTGAGAGAATAGCAATGAAATATCGATGCCGGCCACAGTGTTGAATCGACTGCGACTACATTGTATCGCCGCGACTATTCAGCGTCGCACAAAGGACCTAGGAAATTGGTTAATTTTTCCGAGATGACAGGGGAAACTATTCCGAGACGTCGATGTGAAACGCGCCTGTATACTATTCCTGAGATGTACTCCGGATACGACGCCGTGCCTCTATTCTCAATGAAGCGATTTTGTGAATCGAGGGCAATGCAATTTTAGACGGCAGTATGTGTGAGTACGTGTGCACGTGTATCTACGTTATTACGGTTTTTGCGAACTTTCCGGATCGGCGAATCTTTCTAAAGTCACGACGACTTATTTATTCGGCTTTTATTTCTTTCTCTTCAAGATTCTTTTTCGGCACGATTCTTATCATATCCATCTCGAAATTTCGCGATAGTTAAATTTCGAATTGTCAAGATATTAATAAAAAGTTTTAACATATCGTAAAAAATATATTACACAGTATAATAAAAAAATAGCAAAAAAATTTTATATAAAATCTTAACTTTTGAAAGATCTAAATTAATAAAATAATAAAATTATATAAAGATGTAGATAAAATTTATGTTTCATTTTAATTGTTTCATTTTGAAATGGTCATAATAATGAGATTAAGTATTTGTGTAATAATTATATGTATACTGATGTTATCTTAAATTCATCGTGACTTTAGTAATAAAACTGCGTATGTAAAAACTATAATTAACAAATCTGCATGAGATATTCGGATAACGGATTTCCTCGGAAATGTCTTTTAATTAAAAGGTGCACGGCAAACGGTCTAAAGCGGTGTTTAATTATAACGACCGCCATCGCGATATACCTTTACAAATCCAAGCGATTTAGTGACCGTGTTTCCACTCTCGCATGCAATCGGAAATCAATAAGCAAACCAAAGCGTTGTTTTCAGAGCAATCTTCGTCTCGAGATACATTTACAGATAAATCATATATCATTCCTCTCATCTATTAATTAAGTTTGATGAAGACTCGAAAAGTGATAAAGTCGAAAATATATCACGAATAAATCTAAAACGCTCTTATTTTTAATTGTAAAATTCTTAAACTACTTTTTACGAGAAAAAATACATTAAATTTATAGATTAATATATTACATTTAATTTTGTTAATTTTTAGATTAATATATTACATTTAATTTTGTTAATTTTTAGATTAATGTATGATATTATATTTAACTGTTTTAAAAGGTGTTGATTTTAAGACAAAAACATTTATAATTTAATTAAATTAATTTAATATAAGAAAGTTATGTCTCTGCAAATATATGTGTTTTTGTAAATATTTCTCACCGAAAGAAGTTTTATAAGACCTCGTAAATTTATAGTCAACTATAATTTGCACAGTCGTATTTATAACATTAAATTAGGATGCCCCTGGTAATGTAGAAGGCTTCTTATCCTCTATAATATATAGGGAAGATTATTTAATACATATGCATATATATATATATATATATAGACACACATATTATACAAATGCTGAAAGTGTAAAACGCGCTCGCCTGTAGGTATGTGTTAAAACATATTACTGTAATACTCCTCCCCGTATGTATTCAACATTGCCCTGTTTCTGTACAAATGGGATTTCATCAGGCGACGGTAATAAGAACGGAAAGGCATGTCAGAAATCTTGAAAATTATTGGTGTTGAAATGGAAAAAATAAAAGAATATATTCTATGCGTAGCAAAATTTTCTGCGAAAATAATTAATAACAAAAATTCTGATGCGTTGCGACAAAATACACATTATTCATAAACATATGAAAATTACGAAATATATATACAATGTTAATCATTTTACACACACATATGTTTCGGATTTTATAAATAATTGAAAATAATTTTTTAAATAATAAAGATCTTTTCAGAAAATATTTATTGAGAGCACACATCTGTTTTAAAGACGACATTCGCACATCTCTATCGCAAACGAGTTTAATGTATACGGGGAAGCATTAATCTATCGCATTTAATGCCTGCACCTGTCGAGATAAGCACGACAAACGTGAATCGTGAAACGTGCGTGTAAAAACAACCTTGAGCCGCGGTTATTACTTTAATTCCCGCATTATATGCTTGCTTTGAAAGTGATTTCCAGTCGAACGAGCAGCGAACAACGCGCGCGCACGATAAATAAATCACTGGCATCCTTGGGACACTTTGATCGTCGGCGGCTCGTCGAGAGGGCTCGGCATGAGAAAGTGCGAGATCCACTTACGATCACGTATGCCGTCAGAACTCGCGTGAAAAATGGCTCGTAGAGACGAGCGACATGATGGAGAGGCGTAGCAAGTGGGTGAAGTTACAAGGGGTAGCCGCGAGAGAAAACAAGATCACGTTGAAGGAGGAATCTCCCGGAAGCGACGGCATTTTATCCGGGCGGCACAATATGTGCACAAGGGATTTATAAACTTTCCGGGACCGCGCGCGCGAGAGAGAATTTACTCCGTTACCTGTCCGCGAACTTCTTCCTCAAGCCGGTTTTGCGCAAAATGAATCGACCGGGCTCTGAGTGGTTCCATAAATTCCGGAGTGCCGCGGGATAACGCCGTCGGGACGTTGACAAATGTAAATAAGATTGAACTCTCGCGCCGCGTCGATTTAATGCGCGAATCTAGGCGAGCGAAAAAAGATGGAAGCTTCAGATGTTAAATGTTAAGGAATATTTTTTTTTTTCTACCAGATATGCGGCGAACTTATGCCCAAGAACTCGCGCTATCCGATGACACGATGTCGGAGAATATACGATCGATAAGCATTAGAGCAGGACAAAAATATGAGAAGTAATATTATTAATAAATTAAATATAGAACAGAGAGAGAGAGAGAGAGAGAGAGAGAAAGAGAGATTTAAATTCTATCTAGACAATTTATACATTAAATTTTTTTATGTAAATTGGAGAGAAATTGCAGAGAAAGAAATAAAAAGGTATATATAAATATTTCTGAAACTTTAAAAAGATAGATGTATTTACGAGAGAGAGAGAAAAAAAGAAAATTTTATCATTTCTCTGAGAGTGTTGTTCTATAAAATTTTGGCATATAAAATATATTTAATCAATGATCATATATAAATAGTCAATCAAAGATAAAAAGTTGTCAGTTCTATTTTCAGAGAACGTATCAACATTGATATAAATCACTTTGCGTGATTTCTGTTCTTCAACAAAGCTCAAATTTGTTGGCTCGCGCAATCGATAATTCTCGAAGGACTCTGACGACTTGATAATAGTATAGGTATTGAATAAAGCGAACACACATAGTGACAGTACTCGTCCCATCTACGTTGACCTTATTAGCGATGCACATGGTGTCGTGGCCACGTTCGTCTCGCGTTCGAATATTGTATTTAAATATCCTTCTGATACCTGAATTTTAAAATGTGCGCGTGCAATCATTATAAAATCAAATGCCTTCGGCAGATTTATGCATTTTATCAATCATTGGAATAATGGAATCTAAAATCGGAATAAAGAAAAAATTATTGCTGGAGCGAGACAGAGTACCGTGCTGAAATTTAATAGATTCGCCAGATAGAAAGAGGCCAATTTTTATCGCCCGATAGATGGGCAAGCACATCGAAAGCAACAAAAAAAAAAAAAATATATAGACTACCGAGGAACAATGGAGAATGGGATAGGTACCCCGATCGCTTAGAAGGGTATGAAAGAAGATAAAGAGGCGCCCCTGCTTCGTCACTCTGGGAGAACTCCTCGAGAAGACGGTGTCGACTACTCTCTCTTTTCTTCCAGGAACTTTTAATTTCCGGTATTTACCGGAGGGAGGATGGTCCGGGACGATAACAAGCGTGCGGTGGATGGACAAGGACGGTGGGATGGAAACGGGGGGGGGGGAGGGAGGGAAGGCGAAGAAGAGACGGTCGACTTATCGTTTACAATGATAGTCGTCGCGCACGAGAAAATCGCAATTGAGTTCGGTTCGACGATACTGAAAAGCTCAGCGCCGCCGGCTGCGAGCAGCTCTCGCTGGCTCCAGCTATTGATCGGAGGCCGACCGACCTGGGTCAGAGTGTAGCGGTGTGGACTGGCATCGGTGCAAGCTGTCTACGTGTGCAACGTGCGGATGTGTGTGTGGCACGTGCACCCCTGCTGCACACACCGGCACGGGACCGCGCCGCTGCACACATCGACATCGCCAGGATCGTGACCAGGAATTTTGTCCTCTCGGGCGAAACGCTGAAATAGCACCCCCTTCCCCTACCCTCGCGATATTTTAAGGAATCCAGTGAAATCTTGAAAATTAATGCAATCAATATGTATGTTACATACACACACGCACACATAGAGAAAATATATACGTAGGAATATATAATTATAAAAAATAAATAAATAATATAATTATAATAAAAATTTTATTTCGGATATCATTAGCCATGTGTGTGTGAGATATTTTCAAAATATTTTTTTTATAAAACGCAAGATTACATATAGCAAAATATTTTGAGAACAATTTGTTATATTGCGCGCATTCTAAAATCATGGAAGAATAATTTAAAATTATAATTAATTAATTTTATTGACACTTTGACATTTCAGATTGAAAAATCGACAAAAAAATTAAATTCAACAAAGAACTCGTCATTGAAGTTAAATTAGAATTTACATACATATGCGTCCGAAATTTGCCACCCTTAAGATCTTATTCAAGCAGTCAAAAAATCTCATCTCTAATGACGATCCTGGACGCTTCACACGAGTAAGCGAGAGCTGCATTGACTGCAACTATTCTTTTTAAGCGCCGCGAACCAACATGAACGAGCGCGCCACCACATTATTTACCTTGCCACTTTACTTCTCGCAGCCTTGTGTAAATATATATATATATATATATATCCGACGAGGTCGCGGTAAAATTCACGCTGGAACAAAGGGGACGGCGAACGAAACGGGTCCATCGGAATTCCGGTAATACGGATCGGCCCGCTAACGCCAGAATCCACGGTCGGGACACGCGGCTACCACAAAGAGGGATGCGCTCCAGAACGCGAGTGCATCCGGATGTAAGATGCATTATTGATACTTTGGCCCCGTTTCATTCCGGAATAAAGCCCGTTGTTAAATGCCGCACATTACATGGATTACCGTTTGCTAATGATACGGATTAGCAGACTATTTGTTAAATAGTTGGACGTTCGAGATAGAGGAGAAAACGTTTAGATATCCATCAAGAGAATCGTCATAATGTGAGCATACAAATATTTATATATATTATTGAATAGAAAATGTATATTTTTTTTAATAATTTACTTTGTCCCTCTCTCTCTCTCTTGATAGTTTCCTAACTTTAAAAATACTATTCGATATTTAATTTCTATTCCGTATATTTCTTTTTCGTATGTATCCTCAAATATTTAATATCTTTCATATCTGCACGTTATCCATAATTGTCGTCGACTTGTGCATCGTGCGAAATTGCAGTTTAAAAGTATGACATTAACGCGATGTCGTGCAATCGAGAAATGTGACATCGACGAGTCTTTTTAAATATCTAGGTTACGTATATTTTTTTATTGACCCGCAAATTTAATATATTCGTGTCTAACGAATATAAGCAAATATAAGCGACTTACCTCGTTGGTGTTCCATCGATGCCTCTGAGTTGGAAAGTGTTCAGCTCGCGGCAAGGTTTCCAGATTTTCGGGAAGCTTTATCGGGTCGCCGTCTGCGTGATAAATTATCTCAATTAATAGCTGTTCTCGCTGGAGAGAGAGAAAATGTGGGATCGTAGAAAACATAAATTTTTGGAAACGATTTGTTCCGTATCACCCGTTACATTACTTAACGGAGAGTCTAAATTTATGCCGTTGACGTGCGTGTTGATCAATCGTGACAATTTTACTGCGGATCGATAAGCGGATCGTTATTGTGTCATGAACAATGAGCATTAGCGACTGCCCGCTCACACTCGGCGACTTTAACATTACGTGCATGTGTCATTAGCTCTGTTTATACACAACCGATCGAAAAGTTCCATCGATCTACCAGTATATGCCGGCGCTGTTCGCCATAAAATAGCATTCGTAATAAATTGCACCTTCCACGAACGCCGTGAGTTACCTACCAGCGTTAGAATGCAAAAACTCGACGGTATAAGGATTCTTTTACCAAGAGAATATTTGCACGCTATTTGTACTTTTTTAGATACAGTCGAGAAACATTCTCTTCCCTCTATGCAGAAAAAAAAGTTAGAAAATAGTTTGTTATAAAAAATAACGAACGATAGTCAGAGCCTTAAAAAGTTAAAAAAATACATAGTAATTCAATATCATTTAAAAAAATTAATTATATATGTATGCATATAATGTATGTTAATGTAAATAGTTTATAAAATTTGTTCTATAAATTTCTTCTTTTATAGTGCTATGTAAAAACCTTTTAAAAAGTATTTAAAAAAAAAAGTTTAATCTCAATACTATATCACACACATTCTCATGTAATATATGTAAATATCATTTAGTAAATTTATATCTCCTTTCTAGAAGAAGATTTATACTATAAGATAAAATTTATTTTTATGACAGATTTTAAGCAAAGGGGAAATAACGCGCCATTCTAACAAATATCATAAAATCAGAATGTATGCGTTGTATTCTTGAATTATTGGACGCATTTCTATTTCGAGGCATCAAGCGAGTTATTATTTGCTTGACAAAATGCTCGCGCTTCGCAGCTTGCATTTTCTCTCGATATTATTGATATTACACATAGGAGACATATGTGCTTTCTCACTAGTCAATATGATATATCTGCGATATCATGCATCGTGTGTTCTCAAATCTTTTATGGTATAAATACGAAACAATAAATCTACTGTTGTAACCGAGCATCCTTTCTGCGATTTATGCAATGCATTGCATGAAATTGAAAGGATCAGAAGCTGTCATAAATATAATTTATTCTTTAACGTAGTCTTTGATATGCAACTTTTGTTAGTGTCTCCGGAAGAAGTACCTTCACGGAAACTTCAGAAAGAAAGAACTAAAAGCCGCGTGTTGGGAAAAAATAATGCTAGAAATGAGGGCAAATATGGCTTACCGTATTTTTCTGAAACATAAGAAATTGTGTCATATATAAACTTAAGCTACGATCGCGATCGGGAAGTTTTTATGATCATATAATTTACAGTAACCTTGTTATGCTTTAATTACCTGCACGAATAAATTCATCGCTCAGGTGCAATTTTTTTTCTTACTTGGGAAAATTCGTTAAAATTTTTCCGCACGATTAAAAATCCATACGTCGTAAGTCAATACGTTGTATCGACGAGCGTACATCTGTTCGGTAGCTTACTTCCATGAAGTTTTTCCCATAGACGTGGCAAATTACTGTGTTTTAACTTAGTTGAAACTAAGTTTCGTCCATAGCGAAATGTTTACCGGAAATTGCTATTCAGAGTTAGCAAGAAAATTATCTAAGAAAATCAAATATTTATTTAACGACTCGCGCTTAGCTTTCGGCCGTTTATAGCTTATGCAATATTCATCGATTTGCGAAACTTGCCGAAACTAGGTGCCGTTAACTAAACTTTCAATCATAAGTACGATACTCTTAAGTGCAGTCGCCGCGGTCTCCTAGATTTAATGGTAATGAAAGGATGTCTATTTGCCTGGAACTTTTTAACGTCACGACGTTACTTAGTTAAATATCGTTACACTGTAAGTACAATGTAAATATTTCACATGATAATTTCATACATCTTTCGTAATCTTGCCTGAATAATATGAAAAAACAATCTGAACATTACGCGAATATAAAAACTTAATAATATCTGCGATTCATAGTTAAAGATATAAAATTAAAATTCGCCATTTACAAAATTTAATACAAAATTTTGCAACGCGCAAATCTATGAAAAAAATTATTTTGATAAATTAAAATAAAACTCTTGACACGCGCATCGATTAATAAATTTTATTTAATAATAAAAAAAAAATGATTAACGCGATTAAATCGAAAAGAAAAGAATAAAATTTATTACATTCCTAATGATATTTGAAATAAATTCCACACAACCCTCAGTAATAAATCCAAGACTGAAGTGTCCCACACATCGTCATGGAGTTCTCTACCGGGTGCATAAATAGCAGATAAACTCACTTGGAGCGAGGGGCGTCGGGTAAGTCGCGTGGTAGACGACACGCTGTGGATTCGAATGATTGTAGCCCGCCATCTCCGTGGTGGTGGCGCGTGTTCGCGCTGCTCGGATCTTACCGATCGCCGTGGCCGATCGTCATCGTCCTTGAACGTAGGGGAGACGGGAGCGTAGCTGGGCCCTGGCGGGCATCCCTGAACGGACTCTTCTTGGCGACGACCCCGCGCCGTGCTTGGATGATCGCGTACCTGATATGATGGCCGTTTGCCGATGATTGCGCTTCTTCGATCGGGACGAACTGAGGGGATGGTCCTCTTTTCGTCAGGACAGCTTGACGGTCGCGGGATCCAGAACGTAAGAATGACACTCGGATCGACGTTGTCCTTGACGTTGTGAGGATTGTTCTCCAGAATGACAATTCCCACTGGAACGGCAAGACATATCCTCCCAAAGGAGCGTGCACGCGAATCGGATTATGTGATTTCAAACCGGATATCGATCAACGGTGTTATAAACGTGCCGCGATTCCGATCAGTCTTCTGGATCCCCCTGACAATCGCCTTTTGTCCTCTTCGCGCGACAAATTTCGAAGGATTAAAGTTCTCGCAATGTCGTCGTATCGAAGGATACACGTGAAAGTGCACGCGGAAACACAAACAGGATCGATCCTCCGTCCTCCTTTCCTCGATTCTCTCGATTTTCGTTCTCTCTCTCACGCTTTTTTGTTAGATTCTTCTTCTAGTATAAAAAATTGGAGCTCCATTGTTTTTTCTACACGAACCTTCCTTTTCCTCGTCGCTTCCTTCTCCCTCCCTTGATCGTTGATTGCGCCTCGATCCGAATTTTCTTCTCCCGTTTTCGTGAACGTTCCCTGACGTGGGCGCGTTTCCGGTCACTACTACACACTCTTTTTTTTTCTCTCTCGATGTATATGTATATATATATATATATATATATATATATATCTTCTTATTTCTTCCAGAATTCCAATCTCTCTTTGCTCTCCCTTTTTGTTGTGCGCTCCGGAGCTCTTTTTAGTCTTCTTATATCCTAAGTTACAACACTGAACCCGTCCCCATCGGAGGGACAAAATAATGTAAGGGTCACACAGAGTACAGAGGAAACTTAAAATGCGATTATCCCGTCCCGTATCAGCCGACGCGCGCTATTTTACGATCTCGCCTGTCGATTTCTTTCTCTATCCCCTTTCTCGCGTTTATATTTTCGTCTCGTCCTCTTCACTTTTCGCCGCGTCGTGCACCCATCCGAACGAGAAATAACTTCAGAAAATAGACTTTTCTATCGTTCGACTTTTTTGTAGCTTGTTTCTTGTTTACTGTGTACTGCTTGTGTGTGCGTGTGTTGCAAACACGTTTGCTTTGGAAAAAAGAAACCGGAAATGGAATTACCTCTATGTTTCGCTCTCTCCCTCTCCCTTCCTCTCTCGCTTTTTCACTCACTCGCTTTCTCTCTCTCTCTCTTTCTCTCCGGCCACGCGCTCTCGTTCACTTCGTGCGTCTTTCTTCCCTTCTTTACCCTTCTTTCTTTTTACAGACGGTTGTCTTACGGGTGTAAGGTAAGTTTTAAAGAGAGTCCTTATAGGAGAAATGTGTTGTTGCTGTTTCGTGTTTACAGTTGTTAGTAGTGTTATTTACAAATATGTATTGTTTTTGTTAATAAAATAGTTCAAATTAGTCTTTGGCCCCGCGTGTCTGCTCCCGAGCGGCGGGAGCCGCAGAGTGAGGCAGCCCGCGACTCTCGACCTCCGTCCACCCTCCACGTCGCTGCTCTCCTCCCTTCTTCATCCCTCTTCGCCCCCACCATACGGCTGTCCCGGAGCCCTCCAGCCCCTACTAGCACCACCGGCACCCACCACCACAAGCCGTGAGGGCGATCGCTCTTCCTTTCTCTCTCTCTATCTATCTCTCGGTGAGGTCCGACTATCCGGCCCCAGCCACAGCCCCTACCTCTGCCCCCGTCCCTATCTCTGCCCGCGGTGTCTGCCGAATCCTCACTCTTACCAACCCTTCACTCACCCTCCTCTGCTTTCTTCCATCCGTTACCATCCCGTTCACGTTCCTATTCTCTATCTTTCTCTTCCTTTCTCTCTCTCTCTCTCTATCTTTCTCTCGCGACTTCCTCACCTATGTCTACTTACCACTTTTATGCTTCGCGGTGTGAGTGCACTACCGTGCCAATTTCTGTACGAAGCTACCGATGGTGCTGTTCGTTACTTACCTACCTACCTATCTACCTAGCTGGCTGGTTACGTTAGTTACCTAACGTACCCCCCCGAGAACTCGTTGGAGTTGTAAATTAAGGATTACCGAGGATGCAAATTAATGTCAAGGTATACGCGTACGGAAAGAGAATCGCGTTCGGGGATCGTCCGTTTTTTACCGTTGCGGAACCGAACCAAGTGTCGCTCTGCGTCGACCTCGCGAGATAATCATCCGTTATCCGGTCCTCCGCGGATTCGTTCTACGCCGTGCCAAATAATTCTCATCGTCGACAAATCGACGCTCATACGTCTAACGCCTCTGTCGTCAGAGCCGATAAATTCTTGCGGCGGTCTCGCGGAAGAGATGGACGAGAGTTGCGCAAAGTAATCGCGTATTTGCATGCGAGGCGTAACCTTGAACGCGATATGTCTAGATTCGAAAGAGGAAAATGGCAAAGTAACGACGCGCATATGGCTCAAAGTGGAATGTATTAAAAAACGAAATTGTTTGTCGCATAGCACATGGGATAATTGTCAATTATATAAAATAGAAAAATTTATTGTTGATTTAAATCTTCAATTTGTAAGAAGTAAGATAATATTCTTACGCATTAATGTTGAGCTGTTAATTCAAAGTTGCAACGCGTGGAACAAGGAAACCCAATTATGTGAGCGGATGTTGAAACGTGTAATGTCAGCCATGGTTAAGTAACTTTACAGTGCAAAGTTTACACTGTTCTATAGATAAGGCTCATGACAAACCATATGGAAGCATCGTTAGCATGCAAGTCCGTGAAAATCGTAAACTACTTGATGTAGCAGTCTCTCGCGGTTACGCGAATAATTCGCACAACGAAGATAAACTTTATCTTTGCTGCCGCTGCTGACGGCATTAAAGAAAACCGCACGATTCTTTTGGGGGAACGATACACGCGCAGTTCCGCATCCAAGAAAGTAATTTACAAGATTATACATTATTCGGGTTGCGACTCGTAAATGCGCGGACTGAAACAACCGACTCGGCATTTTACACCGCGAAAGTAGCTTAAATCTACCAAACAATTGCAAGATACTATACGAAATTTATTCTCAACAGAAAAGTAACGAACAGGAGAATGACCAAGCTGGCGTTCCATCTTAAAATGAAGAAACGAATGTCCTATACACAACACATAAAATTTCTCGATTAATTTTAAATAGATTTTTAATTGAAGAATTAAATTAAAAAAATATTTATTGTCAAAACTTTAAAGAGATATATAAATGACGATAGGAAACACGATTATTTTTCATCGCTGATAAACGAGAAAAATTTTGAAGATTCGGATCACTGATTGAAAAATATTAGAACACGGAGGTAGGAGATCTCTGCGCAATTGCAAAGACTCGTTAGCGGAAATTAAAAACATCATCGTAAGCAGCAGGGATGATCGGAATTGGCCCTGGCTCTTCCTCTCTCCTCAATCCTTCGTCGGGGAAAACGCGGCGCGGCTAAACGATATTTCTCTCACAATCCACGAAACGCAGGCCAAGTCCTTCCCAACTTCGCACCTACACACGTGAATTCTGCACTCGCTCGTGCCACGAGAATCATACGTTTGCAGCCCGACTACTGTATACCTAGGCACATGTACATGTACATATACAACGGTATATATACACATATATATAAGCAGGGCATGACACAGCACACATCGGATTCTCGCAGAAGGTTCGTGTCGAATTTTAATCGAGGTGCTGCCACCTTCTAGTGACCTCTGGAGCCAGACTGCTGGAGGCAATCCTATGGAAAGGCTCGCAAAAGAAGAAAAGAAAAGAACACCCCGGGGATGACGGGGAAGGATGAAAATCACTCAGGCGTCGAGCCCCTATCGTCAATCTGATTAATGGATAGATTCATGAGGTATTTATACGGATTTAAGCGTGCCTGTACGACGCGCACGTAACTTTGGAACCTCGCTAAATTGACGAGCGTGTGTGGTAGAATGATTTCCGCGATTCTAAATAATTTTCGAGACTCCATGAAACGAGCATAATCAATTAAGGGATCAGTACACATAATTAATCCATCAACTTAAGTTCGATATTATGCTCATTCTAAAATAAAGGATTTAATTTAAAGTGTTTACAAAAGTATTTAATTTAATATCCTGATTTCTTTTTATTATTTGGCAAAAAGGCAAAATTTGTTATATTGGAAAATTATTAATAGTATATTTCAAGGTTTGATTATTATATTTAACATTTTTTACTTACGCCTTTATGTGTGCGTCATTACATTCAGCTTATATATATAACTCTCAAAAATCGACGGAGCGAAAGATTGGAGCTTAAATTTCAATTAGTTTGCATACAGATTTGTCCCTGGCGTCCGAATAACTTCCGATCGCACGCGGCTTCTGTCGCGTTAAACTCGTAATTTATCCGCGGTCTGGTAATTGAGCCGAATCTCGCGTCGGTGAAATGAAACGAGCTCGCGCCCTTCCGACCTTCCGACCTTCGGTGTGCTCGCCCTCGATTTATTTGCTTCCGCGACGTGAAATCCGCGTGCACATCATATCGGGGTCGCGATAACCCACTCGAATTCAATCGCCATTATGCATTTTCAACACGACGCAGTTTTGTCGAGCTTTCATTCGGGATCTGGCTTTATTAGTCATTTTGTTACATAAAGCTAGATTAATTTTTCCATAATCTAGAAATTTGATAAAACCATCATACATAGATGTCTGATATATTATTAACGTGTTTACATCATTTAGCTCGATTCATTAAAACGGTATCTCTATTAAAAATGTATTTATCTCGAAAAATAGTTCGCGCAGTGACTTCCACTATCCATGTCGCACATTGTTAAACTTCGCGTTCACGTTGTTGACGATTCAGCTGTTGACAAAGTAAACACATATTAAGCTACATACATCATTCGCGATTACACACGCTTCACCGTTCGCAAGGGAAGGAAGTAGAACGCACGTGCGAGGTTTCTAACTGTAGCCGACATATGGTCAGAAATGATTAGAATTGTGTTCCTTGGAGCCGATCTGCCAGCTAATTTTTGGGCCCGTGCCGAGTTCACTCGCGCCTTGCCGCGGCTACATGATATCCGACTCGACCATCGAAACGGAGCGTTACGTACAGTCCATTTTGTTTCACTCTGATTTATGGCAACCACGATACACAAAAACGCCGTGGATTTCGCAAACGGCTACGGGACTGACGTTTCTAAAAACAACGGCAAAAAAAAAACGGTCCGCCCAATAAAGTGATGATATACACGATGGAGCAATAATTCTTTATCATCTGTCATAATTTAAGCTGCATGAAAAACGTAAAGATTCATGTAAAAAGTGCTTCAAGACGCGTTATATAAATTAGTTATAAAAAATAGCTTTCTCTTGTATAATTTTTATAAATATTTGATAATTTTTTTTAAACTGTAACATGTAATTATTTTGTATTCTACAATTGTTAATTTGAATCCCGCGATATCATGGAACTTCTACATGTAGCAACTATTTGTTCATGTTATGTGGAATAACGAAAAAGTAATAAAAGAATTGTCGCTCCACGTGTAACCAACGTGTCAAACATTTAAGTAATGTAATTTGTCATTCGCTATCGTTATAAAAAAACATCGTTACCGTAGAAATCGCTCGTTTTCGCGCGACGATGCTTCATCTCGAAAACGTGACGTGAAACGTTATTGAACGTCCGAGTCGCGAATACGAAATAAATTCATCAACAATCTGTCTTTGTGATATATACCATAGAGTTTTATTGCATGCAACAAATCGAACGTCCATCATTTTATTTCGATCAGATCACCAATCTTGATGTCTAATATGTTCTAGCAATCTTATTTCAAACAAGTGTAATACAATTAATATAAAAATAAGTAAAAAGAAATACATTTATATAAAATTTATATAAATTTTTCGCACCCTCTAGATAATCTAGACAGGGTTAAATAATAGCTGTCGCATGAAAGTTACCACATAGTTTGTACACTAAGCCAAAATGCAAGCGCATTAATATTGCGCAAATAGATTAATAGCGTATACTAAGATATAATCGCGACAATTAACCTCGTCATTTATATCGGCAAACACGCTCCCCCGCATAGCGGTCTGCAATCTTCCCTCACCGTTAAATACGCTCTATCCGCCGCTCGCGGCCGTCCCTCGTCACCTCACATACCGTACCTCTAAATAGCCCCAAAGTAACCGAAATAGTTTTAGGGAACATGAATATTCATGCGCGCCAATCTTTTTGTTGCGAAACTGCGGGGGTGCAATGCAACAAAAATGCTACGACATTCTTTGCGTTAAATAGGTTCCTAAAAAAATTTGCGTAATCAACAATGTGCAACATAAGAAATAAAGAAAAATATCTTTTATGTGTTGGTGCTCTTATATACTTTAAATGTCGGAATTATTATTTCTTTTTTCTGAATCGCTAATAAATCAATTCTTATTTATTAGCATTAAGATAGCATCGTGAAAATGGTATTCAAATATGGCACATGAATAAGTTTGAAATAAATTAGGGTACGACGAACGATAACAATTCGCTTTCGCCGATGGTATCGCGGCATAAGGCATACCTGCGAAAGGTTTCAGTGATTTCGTCGCGTACATATTTAAAGAGTTAATGCTAGAGACTAGTACACACGCAACCTTTTATTGACGGCCTGTTTAATTATTTCCACGCGACAAAGTGTATTATGGATTTACGCATAACAATTATAGTGGCGTGCTCCTTTCTGTCGCCAATTTATTTCTATTCCTTATTATTTTTCGACATGTGTCCCTTTCGTGCTCACACAACTAGACTCTAAAAATAACTGTCAGAGTAAAATAATTCAAAAATAGTACGAATTCTCAATCGCTCAATCCACGTGAACGAGAAACGCGCGGGAACAAGTAATTGGGTCTCCGATCGCATGTCGCTAAATTCTGAAAACGACACCCCCGGCTTAGCGCGAACAATGCGTTCCGGGCTCAGCATCGTCTGCCATTGATAACGATAGCCATTAATGAACCAGAAGCAGATAACAGAGATGGTATTTGCGCTATCGGGACTATTCAGATTTTGATAATTCCTCCGGCTTCAAACTAATTTGCCACTAATAGCTAATTAAGCTTTCATACAACCATAAATATTGACAAAGATATTTGTCAATTAATATTATGCAAGAATGTGTGAATCAATCTAATAAAAAATAATACACATAATTATGTTTAATATTTTTAGAATTTTTTATATTACTTCATAACTATATTTTTCGAGTTAACCCACTTTTATATAACGTCCAATATAATCATTAAAGATTATCACACACGCAGTAATTACTAGTCGTTGTAATTTTATAGCTGCTTTGAAAATCTTATAAATTATCAATAATAATATCATATAATAGTCAAATAATCTTTTCAATTATTGCCCATTCTATTAATTTTGCATTTATTCTCAAAAATAATAAATGCAGAGAAATATATTCAACACAGAAACCAAGACATAATTTTTTTAAAGATTATACCATCTTTCACGTTCGTTATTTTCTGGTATTTAAATTCTTTTATTATTTTTAAAAAGGTATGTTAACGGCGGTACCATATGTTACCTCGAACGATCGCAGATAGCAAGGGCATTTTCATGCGTTTTTTCGAAAGATTGGTGGGAAAGGGTCGCGGAAGGGACCGCGCAAGAAAAGGAAGGGAAGAAGCCAGGATTATACAAGTGGACACAATGAGCGGGGGAGAGAAGGGCGGTCGCGCTAACATGAGGCAGACGCGGCGCGATCAATTACGTAACTCAATAAAAGTGGGTCACGTGTCAAAGTGCGGAGCCATCCCCGAGGTGTCCAACTTTTTGGTAAAAGCTCGTAAATTACCAGTTAGCTATCTAGCTAGCTAGCTAGCTCAACGAAGCTCTTTCTCTCTCTCTCTCTCTCTCTCTCTCTCACTGCTACCACCACGCACGGTTTTAAATAGAATATCGGGGGTTCATGTCCAACTACCCTCTCGTTCGTCGCTTCCTCCTTCGATCCTCGTCATCTCTCTTTATCTCCCTCTTTTCTCTTTATCCTCCCCTTCTCCTTGTGTTACGTAGTTAGCGTCTCACTCCAACTTTTTTTGGACGGAGGGATCGAAATTGCTCGGACACGTAAGTCGCTGGTCGTTAGTCGTTAATGATAGCTCGTCGTCAATGTGGTAACGGGTGTGATAGTAGAAGAGAGAAATAGATAAAGCGAGAAAGAGAGAGAGAGAAAGATCGGTTTTAAAGGGAAGGTCGGTTTACAAGAGAAAAAGGATAGACAGAGTGGGATGGGTGACAGAGGATGTAGGTGGCACGGGGATTGTAAGCAACAAGAAAGAGAAAGACAAAAGCGAACGGTTATAGAGAATAAGAGAGAGGAAGAGAAATAGATAGATAGATAGATAGAGAGAGAGAGAGAGGAAGAGAAAGAGAGAGAAGGAGTCACGGCAGGAGAGCTAAGACAATCAATAAGATTGCCAGGTCCGAAGGAACTCGAGCCCGGATTCGCCGAATGAGTTTGGTACACTTCCTGCTAGGCCACGCGAGGAGACACGTGTTTCACAAACTAAGTCATCTTATCCTTGAATGTGAAACGCCGAATTAGAATTTGCTCGTAAGACGAGGTAGGGGAACGATGGCGAGCTTAAAGAGGTTGCGAGCATTCCCGCAGGGAAGGACCCGCTTTTCGGTGAGTCGATACCTGGTCTAGTCACCGGATAGGTAATCGGATAGGTCAAGATAAAATGGGATAGGGCCAAAGGGGATGCTCGTGGATACTGGGCCGCGTGACATAAAAGGGGTTGCCGAGGCGAGAAGGGACGGGCGATGAAAAGGGTGCGCGAGCGGGGGTTGAGGCCGCACGATCGCCGCTCTGGCGGATATTGCCGGAACTACGAATTACATCCCCGTGTCGCCGGGGTGCACTTCTTCGGAAGCTCCAACGGAACGTTACGACGCCGATGTCCCTTCCGGAATGACGACGCGTGAGATTCCGGGGATGGAATATTTCGCGTCGATAAGGAAGACCACCAAATTCGATTTTGTGAGGGAAGTGTTTTGAAGTTTTTGCCCTTACGTTATGTATTACTGTATTGCTGTACTATGTGCTATTGAATTACATCGTGATCATTTTCATTTTCTATTGTATTCGTTGTTACTGAGATATTAAAGAAAATAGATATTAAAATTGAACGTTCGATAAAAATGATATGAATTGTCTTCATTTCACAATTATGAAAATTGTAATAACAGACGATGAAAATATATTAATAGTTGCACAAATTTTTTCAAATATTTTTTTCCGATACTCGAGTCATGATGCTAGAAATGATCAATTTTTCGCACAAGCAGAAATTTAGTATAATTATATTAGTATATATAATAATATATTAGTATAAAATATACAAAATCAGCTTTTAAAGAAAGAAAAGAAGAGAAGGATTATATAAACGCTAATTTGTTGTTCTCTCTTTCCTTATCTTGTAATATAATTATTGTACAATTCATAAAGAAATAAAATTAAAGCAATTCTTAGATTGAACATTAAGAGTTGTGTTGTTTTTTAAACATGAAGATATTTGGAAAGATGCCATTTTTGTACAACACATTATTATAAATGACTTTATTGATATTTCTCCGATTGTAATAGTTTTGATTATTACATATTCAGTGATGAACATATCTCAGAGGAAAACGCGACGCAAACTACGAAGGGTTAAAGTCTATGTGCATCGGAAAACCATAGATCCAAAGAGAAACTTTCCCAGCCTATGTGGCACTAACAATAAATAACAAGGTCGGTAATAAATAAGGGGTACGATAAAGAAGGTCTCGTGCGTCACAAAAGCCGGTCACGATACAGAAAATGCCTAGCCATACATCAAACTTTTACGAGAAAGTACATTATTATAAATGACTTTATTGATAAAAATTATTGATAAAAGTTATTGATAAAAATATATATATGCATGTTATATCCAAATATATAAAATATTTAAGAAAAATAAAATATTAATAATAATAAAAAAATTATCCTCAGTCTTTAATATTTCTCCGATTGTAATAGTTTTGATTATTACATATTCAGTGATGAACATATCTCAGAGGAAAACGCGACGCAAACTACGAAGGGTTAAAGTCTATGTGCATCGGAAAACCATAGATCCAAAGAGAAACTTTCCCAGCCTATGTGGCACTAACAATAAATAACAAGGTCGGTAATAAATAAGGGGTACGATAAAGAAGGTCTCGTGCGTCACAAAAGCCGGTCACGATACAGAAAATGCCTAGCCATACATCAAACTTTTACGAGAAAGTGTTAGAAATATCGAAAAATAATTCGCGACTTCGCATATTGATTTTTGGAAAAACGAATCAATTAAGTATGTTTACATACACATACAAATAGCTCCGATTATATTTATTATTGCAATAATTTTTATATTTAATTTTAAAAAAATAAGCTTAAAAATTTATAAATATTTTTATAGTTTTACATCAGATTTTAATCGGATAAATATTTTGGTAACGTCAAACATGATGTGTGTGTGTATCGGACATTGCGATGAAATGTTTACTTACATTTTCAATTAAAATTTCAATTAAACTTTGTATTAACTAACCGCGTTAAGCGCAAAGTGTGTTGCAATAAGCGTTCGATTTCTTTTTTTTTTTCTGTACGGCTAACCGCTTCCGCGAGTTGTCGTCGAGTTTCACCGTGTCGTTAGAACTTGGCGATCGTAAAAACTGTCATCTCTCGAAATTCGCGCGACGTTTTAGTGCTAGCATCCGCGTCTTGTACTTACCGCACATCAAACGATAACTACTTTCCACGGCTCTCTATTTTCGCGGTTCTCTCCTTCTCTTTTCGCGTTCGACTCGCTCCTTCTATTTATATTCGGAATCGGATTCATGCACGAGTGCCCTTTATGGAAAATGTTGCTCAAAGAATAGAAGAACCGCGACTGTGTCTGCAGCCCGGTAAGTATATACATATGCCATACGAGTCGAAATGCATCTTTGCGCGATGCATACAACAGATTCTGGAAATGAGCCGAAACCTCTTCACGGCAGGGGACAGATGTACGTGGGTGGATATATAAAGTCCTCGGAAGGTATAAACGAAAAACATAACGAAATCATAGACGGAAAAATTCATTTTCGAGAAAAGTAGAGACAACCATAACAGAAATCTCACATCAGAATATTGTACGTGATAGTTTTCTTGTATATTCCATGGAAAAGTAGTGCAAAAGTTTTGTTGTAATATTCAAACACAAAGGTTAAATTAAAAAATTAAGATTAAAATTAATAATGATAGTTACAACAGAAAATAAAAATCGCTGTTTTATTTTTCTTAAAGTTGTTTAAAGATGTCTTAAAATGATTTATGGATAGAAAACATATGTCTTTTTATTCTTTAAAAATTCGGGCCACTTCATTGCCATTTCCTTCACGTGCTTTCGTAATGCCGATCGATAATTCTCACTCTGGAAAAGATCGCGATTCTCGAAAAATGAGTACGACGATAAGTGGGACGATTTAAGGATGAGAGGCTCTAGATCTCCTTCGCAGAGCGGATTTTCAGCGTATAGCGATCGATATTGTTTTCGCAATCTCTCCAGATAGGAAGGGAATAATCCAGCTCGGTGAATTGTGGATATTTGCTTTCTACATTCGGTTTTCAACTACATATTTTGTTTTTATCTCTGAGCTATACATATATACAGCGGCATATACACCGTGCGAAAAATATCGACGTTACGTATTATCGAGGATCAACGTGTAGTAGTTTTATATACACGGACCACTGTTTTCCGATATGGAACGACAGTTAAATTCATTTGCAACTGAACGAAACAATTTAACGAGCTGTAAAAAAATGCGACTATTTAGTTACGTGAAAAAAAAAAAAAATGATGTTACTACAATGTTACGTCGCGACACTAATTGCACATACAAATTTTTATTTGAGATATAAATCGATTTTCCATATCTGAAAAGGTCTAAAAAATAAAAATTCCCAAATCACCGATAAAAACTGCTGACGACCAAAAATCTAAAAAAAAAGAACTCTAAAAGATAAATTCATATTTACCGAACATCTGAAAATATCGAGAAATATTAAAAAATGTAAAATTTATGTAAATAAAAGAGGATTTTAAAATCTAAAAATAAATCAAAATATTTGATGATGCGCATTTATAATATCTACACTACCGATTTGAAGATTTTTTCATCCTCGAGCCGAATTTAATACAAAAATT
>NW_021850877.1:1338993-1350489 GCF_003651465.1 Formica exsecta
AAAATAAAATATTAATAATAATAAAAAAATTATCCTCAGTCTTTAATATTTCTCCGATTGTAATAGTTTTGATTATTACATATTCAGTGATGAACATATCTCAGAGGAAAACGCGACGCAAACTACGAAGGGTTAAAGTCTATGTGCATCGGAAAACCATAGATCCAAAGAGAAACTTTCCCAGCCTATGTGGCACTAACAATAAATAACAAGGTCGGTAATAAATAAGGGGTACGATAAAGAAGGTCTCGTGCGTCACAAAAGCCGGTCACGATACAGAAAATGCCTAGCCATACATCAAACTTTTACGAGAAAGTGTTAGAAATATCGAAAAATAATTCGCGACTTCGCATATTGATTTTTGGAAAAACGAATCAATTAAGTATGTTTACATACACATACAAATAGCTCCGATTATATTTATTATTGCAATAATTTTTATATTTAATTTTAAAAAAATAAGCTTAAAAATTTATAAATATTTTTATAGTTTTACATCAGATTTTAATCGGATAAATATTTTGGTAACGTCAAACATGATGTGTGTGTGTATCGGACATTGCGATGAAATGTTTACTTACATTTTCAATTAAAATTTCAATTAAACTTTGTATTAACTAACCGCGTTAAGCGCAAAGTGTGTTGCAATAAGCGTTCGATTTCTTTTTTTTTTCTGTACGGCTAACCGCTTCCGCGAGTTGTCGTCGAGTTTCACCGTGTCGTTAGAACTTGGCGATCGTAAAAACTGTCATCTCTCGAAATTCGCGCGACGTTTTAGTGCTAGCATCCACGTCTTGTACTTACCGCACATCAAACGATAACTACTTTCCACGGCTCTCTATTTTCGCGGTTCTCTCCTTCTCTCTTCGCGTTCGACTCGCTCCTTCTATTTATATTCGGAATCGGATTCATGCACGAGTGCCCTTTATGGAAAATGTTGCTCAAAGAATAGAAGAACCGCGACTGTGTCTGCAGCCCGGTAAGTATATACATATGCCATACGAGTCGAAATGCATCTTTGCGCGATGCATACAACAGATTCTGGAAATGAGCCGAAACCTCTTCACGGCAGGGGACAGATGTACGTGGGTGGATATATAAAGTCCTCGGAAGGTATAAACGAAAAACATAACGAAATCATAGACGGAAAAATTCATTTTCGAGAAAAGTAGAGACAACCATAACAGAAATCTCACATCAGAATATTGTACGTGATAGTTTTCTTGTATATTCCATGGAAAAGTAGTGCAAAAGTTTTGTTGTAATATTCAAACACAAAGGTTAAATTAAAAAATTAAGATTAAAATTAATAATGATAGTTACAACAGAAAATAAAAATCGCTGTTTTATTTTTCTTAAAGTTGTTTAAAGATGTCTTAAAATGATTTATGGATAGAAAACATATGTCTTTTTATTCTTTAAAAATTCGGGCCACTTCATTGCCATTTCCTTCACGTGCTTTCGTAATGCCGATCGATAATTCTCACTCTGGAAAAGATCGCGATTCTCGAAAAATGAGTACGACGATAAGTGGGACGATTTAAGGATGAGAGGCTCTAGATCTCCTTCGCAGAGCGGATTTTCAGCGTATAGCGATCGATATTGTTTTCGCAATCTCTCCAGATAGGAAGGGAATAATCCAGCTCGGTGAATTGTGGATATTTGCTTTCTACATTCGGTTTTCAACTACATATTTTGTTTTTATCTCTGAGCTATACATATATACAGCGGCATATACACCGTGCGAAAAATATCGACGTTACGTATTATCGAGGATCAACGTGTAGTAGTTTTATATACACGGACCACTGTTTTCCGATATGGAACGACAGTTAAATTCATTTGCAACTGAACGAAACAATTTAACGAGCTGTAAAAAAATGCGACTATTTAGTTACGTGAAAAAAAAAAAAAATGATGTTACTACAATGTTACGTCGCGACACTAATTGCACATACAAATTTTTATTTGAGATATAAATCGATTTTCCATATCTGAAAAGGTCTAAAAAATAAAAATTCCCAAATCACCGATAAAAACTGCTGACGACCAAAAATCTAAAAAAAAAGAACTCTAAAAGATAAATTCATATTTACCGAACATCTGAAAATATCGAGAAATATTAAAAAATGTAAAATTTATGTAAATAAAAGAGGATTTTAAAATCTAAAAATAAATCGAAATATTTGATGATGCGCATTTATAATATCTACACTATCGATTTGAAGATTGTTTCATCCTCGAGCCGAATTTAATACAAAAATTCGTATTAAATTTAGCCAATCATATTCTTATCTCGCTCAATTATCCGCGCGATAAAAGTCCTAAAGAGTAGTCACTGCTCCTTAGCCAATTTACCCGGGAAGCTACAAACTGTAAAAGTTGTCCAACCGATAGTTTATCGTTCCCTCATACAGAGCCGCTCGCTGCTAATCGCGTGGTTTACGGGCCCCAAAGTCATTCCGAGCGAAACTCGAGTGCAGTTTGTGTGCAGTTTCCGTTTCCATCGTGATGAGTGGAAACTTTGGTCAGGCTTCTCTCCGTTCCGGTGCCACCGTTCTCATGCGGCAGTGTAACCGTACGCCTTAAAACGCTGGCATTTGTTTTAAACTTCATTGCGATTTTCTTCGAGTCTCAATGCGCGGGGGCTAATTCTTCGCTCGTTTCGCCGTTTTAGCTCTTCGTGCGGGAGCGCCATAATTTTCGAGAACTACTTAAAGCTGCCTTGGACAGGCGAGCCTGAAAACTTTTCCTAACGACACAAACAATCGCGAGAACCCTACCGCGACATTGATGCTGATATGCAGTAAGACTCATACCTCCATTACGCGAAATTGTATTACTTCTATTTCACTTTAAATTATATAAAAATTTTCCAACTTTTTGTGAACTTTTTTGACAATTTAATTATTATTTTTTTTCATCAGTTTCAAGATATATTATAACTGATATCAGCTGTATTCTTGTTCAAATATATTAATACACATTTGTTATACAAAGAGAAGAGTGTAAGACATATCATATGTCAGAACTCTTTCTAATTCAAATGCAAGGATAAATAATTTACGAGACGATCGTTCGGGGTTGTCAAAGGTACAGGTGAATAATGGCGGAAGTACTCACCGGAGATGGGATCCGCGCCATCGAGCTTCCTGTCAGAGGCGACGTTCTCATGAGCGACTTCCTTGCTCGTCCTTGGACGACATCCAGCGGCGGGATTCATCTCGTTACTGTTGGCGTCCTGGCTCTTGTACTCGTTCCGTAGATGATCGTTTCTTTCGTTCGGCTTGCAGACACCACCGCCAACCCCAACCTTCGGCGATGACTTGCAGCTGATGCCGCCCGAGTTCCCATTGATGTTTGCGTTAACGTTGATGTTGTTATTACCGTTGGTCGATGCGTGATTGTCGGCCTAAACGGAGCACAAAGCGATCGTAAAGCGCAACGAGTAGACTATTTTAACGACTCTGTCAGTCGCGAGAATGTTATTGGAAAGACAATAGGTTAATTTATTCGGTAAATAAATCTAGAATAATTGAATATACACACACTAGAAACTTAGGGAAAAGTCTTGAAAAAGTTACAAATAATTGAGTTAAGAATAAATTATTTCTTTTGATAACTTTTTAATTTTGATTAAAAGAGATATAGAATTACGCTAAAAACTAAATAAAAGTAGCACGATTTTGTACAAGATTTATCAACCAGTCGACGATTAAACCGTCAAATAAATACGACATTAATAAATATAAATAAAAAAGTTGCATGAAATCGCAATACTGAATCGTGGCGCGTCCTTCGCGACGAGGAGCAATCTATCCTCTTTAACCCTTTACATTGGAACGAGGCGAGGCTCGTGGTACCACCTGCCACCCATTCCCAGCTGTAATTGAAGTTGTCTCGTTTCGTATTGTAAAGCTATATAAGCGACAATGCTTTTTTTTTTCGCGTTACGCTGGTTGGAAAGGCAAGTCTTTTATTCCTATAAGTACTTTGTTGCAAGACTAACTTTGAAGATATCTGTCCTACACCGAGAAAGAACGAGAAATACTCGTATCTCGTGCCTTTCTTTCGCACCTTCGACCTCGCATTCAGCGATCATTTGACCTTTTACCGTCGATACGTTTTTAGCAGAAACTTTCCTAATACGACTTCTACGTTTAATCTGGCAGTTAAATCGAAGTAACATCGTCAAGCAATTTACCAGCGGCTCCCGAATGAGAATTAATTAACTGATTTGCAGTCTCGTATTGGATATCCACGTTGTATCTCGGAAATAGCACTGTCGCGCGCGTATTTGAGTATAAAGTTCCAAATAACGTTCTTGAAAAAATGAGAAATGCGGTCAAGTGTTTACCACAATGATAATCGATAGTAAAATAAAACTTTTAAGACAGTTGAACGCTCGGGTATTTTAAATTCTGCTCAATGTTTGAATTAAAATCTCAATTCTACGCCAGAATTTATTCTCGTAAAAGACTCGTAAAAGTAAAATGGATTCAAACATAATACGTATATAAATTCAGTTTCCTGGCAGTTTCAGTTGCTGTATAATCAGAGTCCGTATTTTGTAACAAAGCACACGGAAAGTAAACAGAAAGTAAACATAAACAAGAGCCTTCTCGAACAAGCTAAACCAGTCTACAACTTGCGGTTCGTTAATTATACACGTGTAAAAGTCGTGCTATGTTCTCACCGAGTTGGTCATGCAGGTGGACGAGGTAGATGAGCGCACCACGACGATCCTGTTCTGATTGTGGTCATTGGAGGCGATCGTGGGGACGGCGGCGTGATTGACCAAGGCATGGGTGTCGTTGGTGCCCGTTGAATTGGTGCCGACGTTTCCGCCGTTGTTGCCCAGGGACGTCTGCCTGATGACCAGCACGCTGCCCGCCGGCTCCAGCACGACCACTTGCCTCATCCTCGTTGCCCGGTACCACCCGGTTGTCAATCTGCCCACGCCGATTATGAGAGAGCGTACTCTCTTCTCGTCTATTCGACGACGGCGACGACGACGTTAAGCGCGTCGTCCTTCAGCACGACACGTTCGCCGACTCTTAAAGCTCCCACCCGTCCGCTGTCGCCTGCTCCTCCTGCGCGCACACAAACACACCCAGGCTGATATTAAAGCTGTCGTTTTAAGGGATGATCCTACCCGCCCGTCCGTTTCCCCGCTACCGCCGCCGCCCGAAGCGGATCTACACGTCCGCCTTCGTTCGTAAATGCGCGAGCTCAAGAGCGTACCGGCGTGGCTTCTTCCGGAAGACGAATCGATGAGATTATTTCTGCCGACATCGTCAACGAACGTCGATTTTCTCTCTCTCTCTCTCTCTGCTTCTTTTTTAATAGGTAACTCTTATGGTACACAACTCGCCGACACGAAGTAGCGGGCGTGTGCGCGGTTTAAAGTAAGGGTCAGCTCCAGAAGCTGCCGGCTTTTAAATAATGGCTCGTTGCACATTCAATACTCTAATGTATATCTCGTTTCTTTCAGCGAGCGTTTATGCTCGTAGCGGAAGATCGATCAATCTTGTCCGACAAATTTAATTTAAAGACACGTCATCTCGTTGAATGACTTTGCTACTTCGCAGTTTTTAATTCGTGTTAACGAGTTGGTCATATAAAGAAAAAATATGCTTTTAACTAGATTTAAATAAAATTCGTATAATTTTCTAAAATAGCAAAGTAGAACAAATAATAAAAATTTAAAATATTTTTAGATACATTCATGGATATATTTAGTATATTATATTACATAGGATGAACACAAAACGTTCTTGGCCTCGAACTGCTACAATTTTGTCATCCTAGTTTAAAGTCCAGCACGATTTTCACGTTTTCTCGACCCATTCGAACAAAGGGATTTGTTTTCAAGATCTCCGAGCTCGTAGCAACAGGAGATCTCGAAGGGATCGCGGCTTAAAATTGGATGGGTTTTGTTCAAAACCATTTATGCCCGTGTCGCGTGATACGCCGTGAAATGGAAGTTTGTGGGGAACTGATAACCGCGCTAAAAAGATATTTCTTAATAAGGTTTATTTTTATAAAGCGCAGCTTTTTAAATTTGGAAAAAAGACATTGTTAATGCATGATTTAATTTATGAATTATTTATATATATAAGCTAATTGCAAATAGTCGAAATATCGATAAAATAATTAATATTGTAGAGAATTAATAAATTAGAAACACACAGCCATATGTTTTTGCAAAACTATTTGTCGTTGCTGATTTTGTCTCTATGTTGGCAACACAAAATAAGAAACAAACAACACATCTACGATTTGGAACTACTCCAAACATTATTATGATAGTAATCTTAAATGAAAAAGAGCTATAATTTGTATCTCATTCGACTAATCTTCGTAGAGAAAATAATTTTCCAGGAATTAATCTACCGTAAGGTAAAAACCAAAAGCTTCAAGTTATCGAAAAATCAACTGACCAAATTTCGGACATTTACTTTCATTTAAATGACTATACACGAATTTTCACGTGAGACAGCAAGATTATTCATCTTCCTAGACTCCGCGGAACCACTTAAGTTGGCAGGCATTGTCATAAATGGATTTCTTGGCCCACTATCATTGGTCTGCTCGGCAAAGCTTGACCTGCATCGTTGCCAATTCCAACACAAGTAACAATTCTAACGGTTTACAACAAAGAAAACTTCTGATAGTATCTATTGCGTAAAAGAAAAAAATTAATAAAAAGATTTTTACCTCTATCTTCCGTATGTCGCTCGTATTCTATATCGTAGAGATCGTCGTATATATTTATTATAAGCAATCTTTATTCCTTTTTTCTATTTAAAAGATGACGAATATATTACATCTCTCTCTGCGGAGGCGTATGAAATATTGAAGAATCGTCGGTGATAAAAAAACATACGATGGAAAAAATAAATTTTAGATTTTGTTCGTTTTATTTCAATTTTTTTTTTTTTTTTTTTAATAGAAACTGTGCTATATGATATTGATATAACCCGAGAGCCGAAGAGCGTTTTAGAGTCGCGATGACATTACGTCTCATCACGCACTCTATGTGTGATAAATGCACACCGTGTATTTTAGTAAGAATTAATGTCATTCGCTTGGTGTACTTTCAATAGATATTAAATATACAGGTTGAATGTTAAAGGCGAGTAAATATCGCGGCCATTCATGTATGGAGCCGTATCGAGCGCGCGCGTAGCGGATATCTGCCAGTACAACGGCACGTGTGGTAGTAATAATAGAACCGTCGCGTCGTCGGTGCATTCACACGCGGAGGATGCCTGCTGCTATCCCACCGCATGTTGAGCATACAACTTTTACCGTATAGACTTATGTACCCGTCCCTCAATTGCCATGGGATTAAGACCCGGGTTTAATCGGCCGATTCGGAGTCCCATTCGCGAAACCAAATCGTCGCGACCATTTGCATAATGATCACGAAGAACGCTCTGGAGATTCGCGGATTCAGTATGTAACTCGAGAAGAAGTTGCAAGATTTGATAAAGGAGACTAGAGAAAAATTTCCTAAAAAATTTGAACTATTTAATTTTTTAAATGATATGGAATTATCTCTTGTGATTAAACGTAGTTAATAAAAGTGTAAAATTAAATTTGTTGTTGTTGTAATGTTTTTGAATTTGTCTTTGCAGATTTAAAATAAAATAGTAGCAACGAAAAAACGGCTAAAAAATACATTTTTTTGTGTGTTTGTTAAGTGATATTTACGCCATTCTCTTCAACGTGAAACACACATACTCTATCTAGATAGTCTAATAAATTGCTATTATATGTAAAAAATGTATGAAACCTCTGTATAAAACTAAAAAAATTTCTTTTCAAAACCGGATAGGTGTACCTTATATGAACAAAATTAAATGTACCTGTTAATACACGCTGTGGATTACACTTGTCACATGTAATCCTTTGCCAGACTGTGTGCTGTGTCACGTGTAATCCCAGAATTTATTATCTGTAAACCATGCTTTCCAAGTTAAATTAACACCCAAGATGATCAAAACATTTTATTTTGAAAAAAAAATGTTTAAAAACTAAGATGAAAAAAAGCTTTCTCACGTCAATATTACATATGTTATACGTGCACAATAAAAGCAAACTTGATTAAATTTATTCATTATAAAAGCATATTGTAGAAATAATATAGAATTTCTCTCTCGCCTGTGGGGTGGCTTTCTTCTCGTAGAATAAAATCTAACATGCCAGGAATGACGTGAATGAAAAAGGAACACCAATCGGTGAATAAAATCTGACACGTCAATAATGACATATGGATATAAAGAGAATATGTGACACGTTCCCTCATCGCTCTTTCACCACCGACATAAAATTCTTTAGGCATAGCGTGCAATGCATATCAGTTTCGTGATGTTATACCGTTAACCAGGAAATCGCGCAAGTATGTAGGTGGCCACGTATACGCGTTTAGATCGATCGATCTCAAGGCGTCCACATGTTGTTGTGCCCATCTTCCAAAAGCAAAACCGCTGTGCCTCGGAAATTGTAGCAATTTGACATTTATCGAGCACGATATTAAAAAACGCACGCGAGCAACGAAAAAGACATGCCACGCATCGAAAAGGTCGACTAGAAAATTTTCACTTGAATATTTTTTCCCCAACGATTTAAAAAATTCCATTTGCTTACAGTTTTCTTATTTATTTCAAAATAATATATATAAATTTTATTTTATTTTATATAAAGTAAAATAATGCAAAATATTAGACAAATATATTACGACAAAATAATTGTCTCTAATATGACAAAATCGATACTTATAATTTTTTTTTCTTAATTTATATTTTATAATAATGATTAAATATGTATATCGAGTAAACTCCATCTTATATTCACTTTGAAAAAAAAACATATTATTTTGTTATAAACATTTAGGCAAAAGATTAGCGTTTCGTTGCAAAATATCTTCCTGAACATTAGGGATTTAGTGTAATCAACAACCGCGCATCACTTTTGACATGTCAGTTGTATTCGAGAGTGAACATCAGTTTCCAAACAGTTAGTTAGGAGTCAGATGTAGTCTAAAGTGATGTTCCCGGGCATGATTCTAGTTATGCAACTAGTTACTATCGTTTTCGAACGTGCCGTCAGAATCCCAGGCGGCAGGAAACGCACGGCATGCCACTCTTGATAACAACTGATTACGATGAGTCGAGATAACGAATATGTTGGCTTACGCGCTGATATTACATTAAATCGTATCGATATCACCGATAACTTCTTTCTCTTTTAAAAGTGACTGATAAATATACGTGTTTGAATGCAAATTTAAATTAAAAATTATTAAACAAAGATTAATTTTTCTATAAATGTTTAATTTTCAATCATCCCTTATCCCGATCCAAGAGATTTACATAGCATGAAAACCCGAGAAAAGAGTTCTCGCTTCAATAAGTCAAGGCAATAAGACCAAAAGATTAATTTTGTACTCTGAAAATATTATCCTTCACAAGGTCTTCCAGAGCCCTTAAGGGATGTATTTACCACGCAGCTGCTGTTAGAGAAGATTACGGCGTCTCTGCGTTAACATCTATGACGTTTGCATTATGAAAAGGAAAACGGCAGATTTCTCTTAGATTAAAGAAATTAATCTTCGTCAAATTGTCAAACATTAACACGGAAATTATCAGAGAGGAAAAAAAAGTAAAATAAATTTAAATTTCAAGTAGAAATGCAAAAATAATTTCTATATCTATTTGCAATCAAGAGCTTCGAAAATTCGGAAAGCATAATAATCTTACCAACGTAATTAAGTAACTCTCAATAAACAAATGCATTTTTTTAATTTCTAAAAATGCGATATATAATTTAAAACACAATTATCAAATATTTTTCTATAAAATATATCATACATTGTGATAATGTGATGTGATAAAACCTGTAGTTTATGTTTTATTCATGTTTACGTTCCAGATTCGTCTCTGAGGCAACAAAAACACGATGGGATTTATATAACGCTTATTTTCCTTATCTATTTTCATTATTTGTGTAGCCTTGTAAACTAAATACACAGAAATTATACCCGCGATAAGATTTCGAGCTTACATATGAAGCTCTTTTAAAGCTGAGACGTAACTCCAGCTTTTCCACTGGAAATAATTTTTCATAAAAATCATCGTGTTCATCCTTGACAAATAAAATTTCGTGTGTAAACTTTGCAAAATATCAACATTGTATCTTAGGTATCAATGCAATAGCAGACTAAACACAATATTATTGATATTTTCAATTCCAATCGGAACGAGTGTTATTAAAAGTCTTCGTATAAACTGATCTTTAAAAATAGAAAGATATTTAATTTGCTTATAAAAGAGCGATGGCCTTACAAATTTTTAATTTCTCATTTTATATATCTGTTTTTACTTTTATAATTCGAAATATATTTATTTTAATACACAAATACACGTTTCGCGCGGAATAACAGCTAAAAATACGACGTTGCAATATAAGTTCCCGATTAATCAAACTTGCTTGCTCTCTCGGATCGATGAAAATCGAATAAATCTACCGCGTCGTGAAATGAATTTTCACGTTAAACGATTCATCGGCATTTTCGACAAAAGCGCGAGGAGGAAGAACGTTATCTGTCGCGATCGTTATCCGCCTCGGAATACTGCTCGGATGTCCGCCGCACGTGTAAAACGCGAGATTCCTCCCTTACGGATGGCGGGCGAACCGCGGTTTTACGGGTGTGTGCGCTAAAAATAGCGGCACCCATAAAACTGCTCGCGCTCGCGAGGACCACCACGCGAGAATTCGCGACTACGATGAAGTCGACGACGATCGCATCGCATGTATGCTCATCTTCTATATTTTAGAAACATGTTCTTACTTATATACACACACCCACACACACACACACATATATATATATATATATATATATATACATATGTTTATAAGTATTTTCTATACCTGTAGCTTCCTACTTAACGCAGAAATATTCTAGATTATTTATTAAACGCAAAAAGAGAATCGCGCGACACAGCGTCGTCGGGTTGTGGAGAGAGCAGCATGCAAAGAAGATACTTACAAGGTCCGTGCTCCGAATGAGAACAGATTGTTCGTCGACGAGGGCGATCATTTCGGCACGGCGCGCCTCCCGGTGCGCGTCGGCGCGTCGTCCCCTATAGCGTCGTCCTCTTCTCAGCGTCGTTCACCAGCGGCGACGGCACCTTCTTCCTCCGCGCGACGACACCGCGACGCTCATGATCGACGACGACGATGACGACGACGATCTCGTCCCGTATATGCGCTACCTCGTGTACGTCGGGTAGCGTTGCCTACGTGGAACGTCCTCGCGTGTCGACGTGCGTGCGATGCGTGACACACTTCTTCACGCAGGGAGTCGCGCGATCACGCGTGCCCGCGGCGGCCGCGGTCGATCCTCGGAATCCATGACAGGTATACAGAGCGATACGTCGTTGTACGTTGCACGAAGAGAGGTGCCAGGCGCGAGCGTGGACCGAA
>NW_021850877.1:1350513-1355679 GCF_003651465.1 Formica exsecta
GCCAGGCGCGAGCGTGGACCGCATGCGCCGCGCCGGGACGGAAAAGTCATCGCGCTGTGTGTCGTCGTGAACGCGCCCGCACGTAGACGAGAAAACTCGCGGGAGAAAATTCAAAGCGTTTCCCGCCGCAAGTTCTCGCGCGAACCTAGGAACTAAGAGAGGGCGATATTACCGTCCGTGACGTAAGCGCGAAATCGACGGATACTGAAAAATTTTCTCGACGATAAACGTGACAATCTTCACGTGATTGCGAAAAGTTACGTAGATTTTCTTGCCACAATATAAACTAACAAGTACCGTGAGAGAAATATCATTGCGAGATATCTAAGAATCTATCGTATCATCGAAAAATATCGCGCTGTTATATTGAATCAATATCGTGATATAAATCAGATTGAAGATTATATTCATGCGACATTAACAAGTAAACAAATATGTAGAAAGCATACCGTGAAAGAGTGGATCAATTATTTCACTGGATGCACATCGTTGATTTATTGAACACCTCGATATATTATCAATTGTAACACTCACTTTTCCAGCTCCCTTGTGCGTCCTTCAGCGCTCCCGTCGAAGTTTGAAATGTTCTCGCGTGTCGTTCAAGCGAGAGGTCGCGCATATCGATGTTTCGATGTAAGCGCATATCGATACCCGCTCAATTTCAAAACGCGCGTATGTACATCAACGTAACTTTCGTTTTCCATGGATATCTTTATCACTTTTTTTATATTTTTTCAAGACTTAAATCATTTCATATCTTTAATATTATATCTTGGAAATTGTTTTTCGTATTTTTAATATTATATTTTGGAATTATTTTTCGAATCTGAAGAATCATCGTGTACTTATCGTATTGATTGAAGAAGAGTGTTTTATATTAAACGCTCTGATTATATTATGCTTTAATCTCTAATTGCATGTGACATTTGTTTTTATACCATTCAAGTGTGAGCACAGCTTATCTAATTCTATAAGTTTCTGATTAATAAAAGCAAAAATTAATAATAATTTCACGCATGTAAATTAAATTATAACACTTTATTGCTTTTGCAAATCTCTTCTCGAGTTAATTTTATTGTGTACGATATATTGGATTATAATTTTAAGGAAAGTATAATTAAATTCACACGCATGGGCAGTAATTTATTTTACACATTTATTTACGCATGTGAGCGTTCTTTTAGAGAGACAAAGTCAATTACGTTGGTACAATCGATTAATGCTTCTTTCTATTTTCATGCACAGATAACAGATTATCAGTATCGTATATTTCATTGAGCGCATCGCAATCTTATATAAGTGATCTTCGGCATACAGATTTGTTTAAAGTCGCTCAATCTCTGGTACCCCATTGAGGCCGTAATTCTATATATATATATATGTATAAAAAAACATTCATTATATATAATAACATTATACCCTACAAATATATTTATTTCAAGAACATAGATCATCGTAGTGGTTGTACTAATTCCAGATCAAAATTTTTTTATTATCTATCTAAGAATAATATAACATATTTACCACTCTTATTATTGCTTTGGAGTAAAAACAAAGCAAAAACAGATAAAAGTTTATAGTAGAACGTTTAAGAAAATGTATAAGTTCATGATCATATTTAATTATTACTTTCCGCAAATTTTGTGCATCAAAAAATCTTGTTATGATTCATAAAATCCGCTTTACATGGCGCAGTACAAAGTTGTAAAATCAATTAATGCGAAAAAATCAATGATATGAAAAATTGGCACAAATAACATAATCTATTTGGTATTATCATTAACTATTTAATATTTCCAAGAGAATCTATTTTTAATTTACAATTGAAAATATATTTTCTTCTGAAAAATTATATTAATATAGTCAAATAAAGACAATTTAATCAAACTTCTTACTAATACACATAATATACAAAAAAAAAATTTCTTACCATTTTAAATCGTATGCTAACATAACGGAATTTCTTTCCCGATGTGTTGTTCGTAATTTTGCTACGTATCGTGTACAATTCGGGATTAGCCATCCGAACATTTTCAGATTATTTCGCTTCAAATATGCGCTACAATGAAATAATATCGAGAAATATCCAATATCGATACTCACAGTCGCGATTTCGGCATTGAGATTTACTTCTTTACAATTATTTATGCCTTGACATTACTCGGAGCTATTAACACCGTGTCTCGTATAAGCCGCTGCGTCCTATGTAGCGGACCCATTTGATCACATCGTGATCGGAATAATTCAATTTGGACTCGAATACTTTTAAATAGCGCACTTTAAAGCCGGATGGCGCGAACGGAACCTCAAAGTTCATCGATATCGGCGGTCTTGTCCATTTCTTCTTCGTGTCCGTTTCTAGCAAATCGATCTCAGCGGACAGTTGCGTCTCCTTCATGCCAGCCATACGCTTGATTTTCCATACGATCGCGTTTTCCGATGCCTTATACTTTGCCTTACCTTTCAGACATATCAACTGCACACCGGCAGTGTTTAATGGTGTCGGCACGCGTACCTCTATTTTCTGCCCTAGCAATGATGGTTTGAAGTTTGATTTCAGAACTGCCTTAACTTCCATCTTCGTTCGGCCTACCTCGCGCACTAACGGTATTACACGAAAGGGCAACGATATATCTTTCGTGGTACGATATCTGTAATAATAAAAATGACAAAATATGATACTGTTATACCACGAAAATATTTGATTCGTATACCTTCTTGATTGCGTCTCACCTCATCAATTCGAATTCACCATCCGGCGGTATAAAACTAATGGAATGTTCGGTCTCAAATTTGCTAAGCTTAACGCATTGATGAAATTGGCAGTCATCAATAACGACAACCGGTTTGCCGGATCTAGCGCCTGTAGGATCATCACTACCGCCACCGAGTCCACCACCTCCTTTCATGCCTTTAGATTCCATAACGATCTTGTCGTTAATCCCAAACTTGCATTCCGGCATACCAGACAAGTAGGACTTCATTACAACCTGAGCAAAAGATTTTTGATTAGAGATCTGCAACAGTCTTACAAAAATAATTAAATTTTTCGATATGAATAATTTACCTTTCCAGCAACATGTGCGCTAAGAACCTGGCCCTGAGGACTCATCAGTAAATTCACATATTCAAGCACATCCAGGAAAAGTTCATTGCGCCTGTATTTAATACCCTCTCGTCTCCATCCAATCTGACCAGTGACTTGCGATGTTATTTGAGCCTGTTCCTCCTTGGTAGCTGACTTAACTCCCTGTTGAGTGATAAACGTTTTCAACACTCCTGTATCACAATTCTGTGGATATCCAAAGTCGAGTATCTCTGCAAGCAGATAATGAAAGCTGAGACACAAGTCACATATAATTATTGACGTATCGATTAAATTTTATACTAACCATCAAGCAGCTCGTAAATAAGCACAAAATTGTTTTTGATGTTCTCTTCTGATATCTTGCCAAAATATGATTGCATAACATCTATGATCTTCAGTAGTAATTCAAATACCATAGCTGCGTTAACATTTTGTTTAGTGACAGCAGCTAACCAAATATTAGCACGCTTTATATGGAAAAAGGATGTTCTGGCAATGTTGGTTACTGGCGAGCGTACTTGCTGTCGTGCATGGATGACATTGACGCGAAATGCGTCCACTGCATTCCGGCCAATATCATCCCGATACACTCGGGAGATCAATACCTCCCCCTTATGATTGTAAACAAATAAACCTCCAATCATTTTGACAAAGGCTAGTGTTAGCCTATGGAGCCAAAATCAATCTGCAAGGAAAAACAAAATATTATCAGCAATAAAAAATATACTCTTAATAATTTTAAAATAATAAATTCCTACTCTCACAAATAATTAGGTAATTAAATTTTTTCTATAATTGAATTTAATTTCCAAAAATCAATCAGTCAAAAAATCTACGATATTCTGAGATAATGTTTCCAAATTTCTAAGAATACTCCAAAATTCGTGAAGTATATCCAAAATATATATTCGATACTAGAATCACACAATATTGGCGTATAATAAAAATATAATAATCTGATATTCCTTTGCTGAAAAAAATGCATGAAAAACCACATAAAAGTAGTATCGCATATCGATCAACGAGAAGTCATTAATTAGAGACAAGGAAAAGATATGCGCTTTGCTATATTCGTCAACTCGTATTCCGCGAAATACGCGAGTAATGACAGATAAATGTGCCCTTTCTTAAATGACATTTAGAGTTGTCCGTCCGTCCGGTACGTCTTGGGAACGGTTAATATTATCGATCGGATGTGGCTCTTTGCGCTCAAGCCATCGCGCTCGATGAAGAAACGCCGCGAGACGCCGGCGTCGAGGAAGATCTGAAATTTCACTTACACATGACTCCTCGAGGATGGTTCAGCGAGAGTTCTGTCCACGATGCTCCGTAACCGCCCTCCACGATATGGCGCGACACCCCGAGTACAAGCAACCGCGAGTTAACGGGCGAGTGACGAAAGCAACACCCACTTTCCGACTCCGATATTGCCAACGAGAAACGACGCGGACAATAAGAATTAGATAGATTGCCAACTAAATGTACAATATACTGCAACGCCGTTTGCGGAAAATAAGAGAAAACACACGTCGGTAACATCAACGTACTCCAATTATCCCTCGATATTAAACTAGACTTTGGGGATTTTAAAATTTGTAGAATCTATAGAAAATAATTTATAGTCTCTACATATTTTTCTATTATACATATAATATGATGTATATATAATGACAAAATAAATATACTTTTCTATAAGAACAAAAAAATAAGAAAAGTATAGATTTTTAAAAATTTTAATTGTATTTTTTATTTATAGTGATTTTATATCTTTTAATATGAATCTTTTTTTATTAGCCTTTTAGTTGAATTAAATCGTAGGACTATAAATTTTATTGAAGAAGAAATAAAGTTAGTTGAAATAATTATTTTCTGTAAATTAATGTTTTATACTTTTTATAAATTTATTAAATTTTCTTTTTTATGTATTTTTTATTAGTTAATAGATCAATAATTATTTTATGCAAAAAATATTGCCTTTCAAATATAATATAATAAAAATTATAATAAAAGTTTTATTTATTATTATTAAAACTAGATTCATTTTTTGAAAATTTATTAGAAATAAATTAAAGATATAA
>NW_021850877.1:1355689-1372252 GCF_003651465.1 Formica exsecta
GAAAAATATAGATAAAATATATTAAGAATAAAATTTGTCTAATTATTATAAAGAGTAATTCACTGGGTTGAGCTTCAGCTCAGGTTAATAAAATAAAAATGTGTTTGCAAAAATTTTAAATATAATTTGTTTAATAGGGTGAAGTATTAATGAGTTAAGATTAATATTGATTAAAAACAGGATCTATAAGATAAGAATAGAAGATAATAAGGCAATTACTTTTCTCCAAGTTTATTAAAAATAGAACGGAGAATAGCTATTAATGTACAAATAGAAAGAATCATTCAGGTTAAATATGGATTATATATATATAAAGAATTCTATATATGTATAGTAAGATTTTGCTGGAGTAAAATTCAATTAAACTAGTCTTCAAAGATATATGGGTATTTATGATTAATAATAAAAAAAAAATAAAGATAAAAATTCTGGATCTTTAATAACAAAATAAATATGGAAAGAAATTTTATTTAAATTTCTGTTATTCAGATTAAGATTGCGCGATTAAATAATCAAATCGCAAAATCAAACAATTAACATAACGAAAGGATTCGTAATATATCAATCGTTTAATAAATAATTAATCATAATTTAAAATATGTTTTATACACTAATATTTTCTCTCCTCCGGGTATACATATAATATGATAGTACGTAAAATATTTCGGCAATGACTTTTCACACTCGTTTCAAATTCGTTTCCTAAACGCGGTCGCGACAAGTATCAGAAAATAATTTGATAAGATTAATATCTACTTATCTTTTACATACATTACCACGATAAGAAATAATTATTTCTTCAAAAATAAAATTTAAAATTAAATATATTTTCGACGCTTTATCGTTTGACTTTATATGAAAGCTATAATCTTGTAAAAGTTTCTACTTTTAGATTATAGCTTCTATATGAAATTATTAGAGTCATTAGTAGAGTTCTTTTTCAAAATTTAGAAAATTATTTTATTATAATCTATTTTGCTGCTACAATTTGGATCTTAAATATTAATTATACGCTGCTATAATTTGGACTTTATATTTTTATGTTACAGACAACGTAGCCTCAAGACCAACAACTCCGCTGTTGCGCATCAGTGCCGGTGAGTGAAACTTTATTTTATTTTGAGGTAACGGATTAGTAGATTTGTAGATTGTAGATGCAAATTTAGATTATAGATTGTAGATAGATCCGTTGCCTCAAAATGGATGGGCTAGATTAATTATTATAAGAATTTCAATCAATTAATTTTGATCGATTATTTGGCATTATATTAATTAAAGTAAAATTATATTAAAACAATGCTGCATGACAAACGGTCGTAATATCTCACGACCGTAAACGAGCGTAAAATTACGCTTATGCACCGGCGATAATAATCCAATTTCAAATTTGCAATCAATTTGCCTGTTTCTATTGATTTTTTTGATACAAAAAATTATAGTTACGAACGAAAATATTTTATTAATTAATTTTAATATAATTTTCAATTAAAAAAAAAAATATTTCTAGGTGCTGAGGATAGAAAGATTATTTCTTGGTTTTTTTTAAGAAATCATTTACAGGTATTAAACATCTCGCCATTCTAGGATAGTATTCTGGATAGTTTTTAGATATATCATTTTATATAAATAATAAAATACATGCGCAAATTAACAAACTGTTTCCAAAAACTTTTATACTTTTTTTAAATATTATGTTACAAAATACATATTATCTACGAATGTAATGTAAAATGTGCGTATACTTTGAAACTTCGAGACAAATCGAATGGGTACCTCGATATCAGTGAAATATCAATAAATTAAGGTATTTAAATGCTACAGAAAAAGATTAATTATAGTTTAGAATTATTATAATTATGCTTGATATTATTTTATGTGTGTTGCAAAGTATCCAAATTAAATTTTTTTAAATTTCGCTGTTATCGGGTTCGATTCGTCTCGAGCAGTTGGTACCCGAGAATTATTTGTACTCGCACATTTAACACTAGCTACAATAACGCAAGACATGTATTTTATTATAAATATAGTCGTTCGTAACCAAATTTTCATAAAAATTGTTATATCCATTTAATTTTTAATAAAAAGATATATTTCTTAATAATGGAAGAACATATTTTCTCGCGCAAATTTCAATTTCGTGAATTAAAGATAATGACAATGGTAACTGTCATTGATTCGTTACCGAAATCATTGCTATCAGGAGTAGTCTAGAAGATCCGGGATTCGTTTCCTCCTACAGCGGGGTTCCTGATATTTAATGGATCACTTAACTTTTCTTTGCGGATTGATCTTACGGGGTCCGATGTAGAAGCAAGAAGTTGATCGTTCTCCACCCTTAAGATTGTTCTTGTCTTTGTCGGATATTAACCGGCGTGTTATCTGGCGGAGGGATCTTGATCTGGTCAAATAGTTGGGCCAGTTATCCTCCATTGAACGCGGCGATAACGTAATGTTTTTATAACGGTATCTTAAGATTTATAAGATTTTATGCTATTTAGCTAATCTTTTGCGAAACGGTACATATATTTTTATTCTCAATCGCGAAATTTGTATAAAATCACGTATTTGAAAATAAATCGGGCATTAGGTTCTATATTCACAAATGTCCTATTATAGACGCGATTATAAAAAGCATTTCAAATGTCCGTCGAAACATTTTCGTATATAATAATTATATCGTTCCTCTGATTGTTTCAAAAATTACATGTACATACATTAGAATCGAATATTATGGCTATTGTTGATTTATTTGTTCGTCGCGTTTTTTTTCCTCAAATTTTAAATCGCGTTTTATCTTATGATTCAATCGTTAATTTATATCGAAGCTTCATCTACCTTTTCTCGAATACTTTTTTTGAAAATCTACGCAAAATGCGCTAGTATACCAAGTACTTTTTTCTACAATTAAAAAACAATCAATAATTTTATTAACGATTCTTCTGGTCATAATAGTTTGTATTATATAAAACTTAATAAGCTTTATGTGAAGCAGATTTGGTTGTTCTGCGACCGATTAATCACATCATGTACTCCATCTTGGATTATTAGGAATACTTGAATTATTAGATTAATTAATGAATTACTTTGAGTAAGCGTTTGATGTTTAATCAGGGCAAAAAATCTTGTGCTTTGAAGCAAAAATAGCGTCAAAAACGGAGCATGAACTTTATATTATTTATATTATTAATGCATTATATATTTATATTAATCAGATTCTCTCGAAATCTACAAAACATACACTACTTTTTGGTCAAACATATATTCATGACAAATTGAATTTAATCGCTCTCAAAGCAATCAAAACTGCTTCACTCGAAAATGCTAATAGTTACCGGTAGGGTCACCCATGCCGGACAAGTCGAAGGGGAAGAGTCTGACGAAGAGAGATACCATAATTATTATATTAATATTTTGAAATAAAATGAAAGCAAAAGAAACAGTAATCAAGATATTTCTAAGTCCCGAAGAGAGCAAGAAAATATTTGGAGCCCATTTTTCTCTCTATTCTTTTAAAAAGTTGGCGCCCAAAAACCTCTGAAATCACGGTTATTTTTTACATTTTTACAAATATCAGGGAAAGTATGCGTCTTTTAACAAAAAGTACCGAAACAAAAATTGTAGAGAATTAAATTATCTTTCAAACGAGATCAAAATTATTGTAGTTCGTTCCATAAGTTTTGAAATAACAGTCAATAGCCGAAAAAACACTTTTCGGTACATTTGAAATTAGTTATTAATTGGTTTATTTCAAAACCTATGGAGCGAACTACATTCACTTTGATCTCATTTGAAAGATAATTTAATTCTAAACAAAAAGTTTCCTATAAACATGGATCGAAAAATGTTTCCTTAAAAAGTTAGCGCCCAAAAACCTCTGAAATCACGGCTATTTTTTACATTTTTACAAATATCAGGGAAAGTATGCGTCTTTTAACAAAAAGTACCGAAACAAAAGTTGTAGAGAATTAAATTATCTTTCAAATGAGATCAAAATAATTATATTTTACGTTCCACAGATTTTGAGATAACCAGTTTCAAATATACAAAAATGTGTTTTTCGATAGCCGAAAATGTTTTTGCGGCTATCGACGGTAGAGCTTTTCATAATTTTTCGCATAAAGACACATTCAAGTAATAGGATAAGTAGATTTTTTTGCATTTCCGACTTTTTAATTAAAGTCCTGTATAGCACGCCACGAAATATAAAAGAAATTCTTAACTTTTACTCTTAATTTTTACGCTCCAACCAATATTGCAAGAGATATCTTGATTTTTCGTATAACATTTTGCAAAAACCTGACAATATACTTATTACCGGACAATCATATGAACGTGAAAGAATTAATTAATATTGCTAATGATTAAAACTTTATAAAAAATAAAAGATTACAAGACTATAGGAAAATTATAGTAGAATAAACTTCTGTTTCTCAGAATTCGATTTTTCGTATGTCGTATCACGTATCAAGATATTTCTAATTCTTGAGGGGAGTACGAAAATATTTGGAGCCCATTTTTCTCTCTACTCTCTCGATTAGTTGGAGCGTAAAAATTAAAAATAAAAGTTAAAAAAAATTTCTTTTATATCTTGTAAAGTGCTACACAATAACATCGTGCGATCAAATAAACGTGAAAAAATAAATTTGCTGTTAATAATGAAAACTCCTTAAAAATTGAAAGAACGCGAGTAAAACTATAGGAAAATATAATAATTATAATAGAATAGACCTCCGCGTTTCGGAAATCACAATTTTTCGTATATCATATAAAGATATATTCAAGTCTCGAGAAAGATAAATTTTTTCAAATCCGGTTTTTTATTTAGAATTCTGAGTAGCATCCCACGAGATATTAAGGAAACTTTTAATGCTTGTATACTAAAACCAAGATTGCAAAAGATATTTAAACTTATATAGCTACAAAAAGCAAATTAAGATAGCTTTTTTAAACAATATTTTTTTTAAATTAAGAGAGATTTGAAATAAGAAAATAAATTAAAGAGATTGTTTATTAGATTAAATGCAAATTTTGAATTTGTTTGATAATTTATATTTTTGCTCCTATTCTTTTTAGTATTATTTATCTATTCCTTAAAGATACAAGATAATTAATACATATGACTACCTGTTGATTCTGCGTGTACGTGACTACCTGTTGATTCTTGCACGTAACCATCTGTTGATCTTGTGCGCATGTAACCAACCGTTGATTCAGAAAATTATAGTCAAATTATTAAAAAAAAAAAAAAAATTATAATTATAATTTAAAGATTGACTAAAGTAAACAGGCTAGAGAATTTAGGCAGCAGACAGCATCAAAAGATATTATAAATTATTTGTAAAGGTAAATATTTAATAATCATCTTTATAATATTTATGTAATTATCATCTTTATATTATTTTATTTAATTACAAGAATAATATGTTGCATTTTTTTAAATGTGTATACTGTTACATTTAAAATTAATTCATAAATTATAATTACGAACATAAAAATTGTGTGTGTATGTTGTATGATACATGACACAATTATTGTCTCGTTCTTGTTCCAAATTTCAGATATTTGCAACTATTCCCATTATAACTATTTCTTCGATTGTAATAGATGAGCCAGCATTTCATTTTCCTTTGGTATAATCCATTGTATTTCTCCACCTAGAATACAAGAGAAATTAATTATAACGCATATAACTTATTATGTTATATATTATTTTATTTTATTTTTCTTTTTTTGCTTGTCTCACATATAGTACAATTTAGATACCGACAATAAAACTTACATTGAGCAGCATAATCTTTCGTCCAGCCTGTTAAATTCAATGCAGAATTCATTTCCGCTAATCCTTTGTAATTTTCGACAAAGTATAGATTTCGTTCTCCTTTTAAAGAAGTGGAGAATAGTTCCTCGATAACGTTATAATCCGCCGCGTATTTTTGACCTTGGCTAACGACAATTGCAAATGCTTCATGGCCGTCGTTCCTAAGATTTTGCAAATTTTCCATAGCAGTTCGTAAATTTTCCTTGTCATTATCCTCAACCACGTGTTCTCCATCCGTTACGAAAACTGTAAGCGTACGCACATTTAGAGTACACATATTACAAAAATATTTATAAAAAACAGTAATTAATAAAAATATTATAATTTAAAGTAATTTTTATTAGAATTGCAGACATTGAAAACTATATCATTATACATGAAAGCATTTTCCAAAAATTTAAATTAAAATTAAATTATATATAAAATTTCTAATTTTTAAAATCTCACCTATAATAACTTGTTGTATATTCGAAGCGCGAACGGCATCAACTGATAGGAGAGCTGCGTTAATTAAATTTGTCTCCTTTCCGACAACTCCATCAAGATCCGCGCTTATGCGATCCGCACGATTCGCGAGCATATCCTTGGATAACGAGATGAGAACATTACAAGTATCCGTTTGATTCAAGGCAAGAGCTATCTTAGCTTTTTGCGAAAAAGTAATCATGCCCATTGGATGATCTTGTGACAATCTGTCGGGTGATTAAGCTAGTAAATTCAACAGAACTTATCGTGATTTTTATACAAAGATCATTTAAATTCAATCAGGCAAAAATAAAAAAAATTAAAAGAAATTGATAGCAATTTATTTCGCATAATATCGTATATAAATAAACTTCGATAAAATTTTTAAATTAGTTTTGGAAAACAAGTATTAAATTTTGCTGAAATAAATTTATGCCGTTTAAACGTAATTATTCTTAAATGGATCAAATGATTCTTACGGGAAATATCGGCGAATAATGGTAGTTGCTAGTTTCATTTCTTCAGCGAACCAAGTATTCAAGACGCTTAAACTATCATCCATTACAAAAAGTAGGCCAGATTGCTTGTTCTTAGCCAGCTGACGTATTCTTCCTGCTAAATCTGTAGCTTGTTGTTGAATATCTATAGTAAAAGTGTACACAATATATATTTCTATATATAAGGTAACAATTAAAAAATCGCTTAAACTATTCGGCTGTTTTTTGAATAAAATTGAAAAAATCAAACAGTTTTGAATACAGGAAACCTGTCAATTTTGCATACAATATAAAAATTATATAAAGCATTTTGTGAAATAATAAAATTTTACATTTGAAAAAAAAGTATAAAAACGATAATAGATAAAACTTGATTATAAAACAGTTTGATTTTTTAAAATTCTATTCATTTTTTTTAAATAAGCCGAGAGAGAATAGTTTCAGTAACTTTCTAATTGTGACCCTCTGTAGATTTCATACAAGAAATATTTTCTCTTGTGTTATGCACAATTTTGTACACAAATTATCTTACATATACACACAAAGTTTATTTAAGTAATTAATAAAGATATTTTTTTTACCCATACTTCCTTCGACTTTTGTTTCGTTTACTTCTGTGAATTTTGACTGTACACTTTTGCGAGCGGATAAATTGCAGAGAACATATTGATTGGTCGTGTTGCAAGGTAAACCATAGAACAATGGTGTACCATGACCTTCGCGATCCAAATTCAGACAAATCTCCCGATCGGTGTAAGGCCAAGAACCGTCAAAGCACCAGGAACTTCCGGCACCAATGTCATTCCTTGAAAGAACCTCGCCATTCTCATCCACCCATTTCCAACCATCTTTGGACATAACCGTTCGCCCATCGACCCAAACATGGTCTAATCCTGATTTTATTTAAGACATGCAATTAAATAAGCCTCAAATTTAGCATAAACTCTATAAAGAAATATTTAAATAAATGATATTCAAATTAGCTGAAAACATATATATGCAGATACTCTAAAAAAATTTTTATAACATTTCTTATATTATATAACTTTTTTCTTAGATTAAAAATTTTTAATGAAATATTGATATTTAACAAAGTATTTTTTATTATATATATTTTGTATGTCATATTATTTATATTATATCTTATATATTTTACCTAATTTCGTCATTTTCTTTAATACGACGGATAAAGTTTTAGCGTCTAATATATTCGCTATACGACCAGACTTGCTTTGACAGTAAACTTCGCCTTCGTTCCATGTCATTTTAGCAAAAGAAAATATTAATCTTTCATTATCAATTAATATGTACCTCTCATCGTCTTTCGATATTTCTGGATTCGCTAGATTCGCAAAAAAACGTTATATTTAGATGTGTGGTTCTATTTATGTAACATCATTAAGAAAGTAAATTAATGCTCCCTCTCTTTACAATAGAAAATTATATTCATTATAATTATAATTAACTTATATAACACTTAAAGATTTTAATGTAAGATAATTTTGCTTATAATATACCAAGACAGAATCTTTTAGAGAATAATTATATTAAGCAACAGCTTGAAGAACACGTGGTAATAAATTTCGATTTACCATTTTGACAAACGAAAGGCCTTTTCTTCTGACAGTCCAAATCGATAAAAACCGGGGTTGTATGCTCCGCGCAGAGATGTCTATCGAGAATCAGACATCTTTCCTCTTGATAGAAATCATTGTTTTTCGCTGATGGTAATATGGGGTGACCGTCCGACCAAGGTGGATACGAAGTAATGTTCGATTTTTTTGACAATAGCGTAAATCCCGATGAAACCCATATGCAATCGATACCATCGATGCAACGACCATCCAACCATACGCTCTCTATAGCTATCAGTTACAGAAAATAATTTATTTATTTATTTTTAAATTTCCAATGAAAAAATTTTGGCTTAAAGTGAATGCAATATGCAAATTGTAAAAAGATCCCTCATTACACGGTCTGCTCCGCAGCATGGCATTTGCTATGACGATGGCCGCTTCATTGGTGAAAATCATAGCAAGATGTTTGCCCCTCTTTTTACACTGCAATCTCGCGTCTTTCCACGTAATACCACCCCCGTTGACTTTTCGCACCCCTTCCGCTTTTAATTTTTCTTCGTCCTCGTCGATGACTTGATACAATGTGTATTGTTGGCCATCGACAAAGACACTGTTGCCCTCGATGATTTTCTCTTTCGATAATCTTCTCTGTCCTTTAAAATTGTAAAATATTTTATTCATATTAAATATTTTTTAATGCCACTTAGCTATATAATTCGAATTCTAGTTTAATCGACACAAACAAATTCAAATATTTTATTTATTAAATAAGTAATACATACGTCTCGTGCTAAGATATTTAATGCGCGATATACACTCGAGAAAAGATGCGAACGGAAAAATACAAAAGAAACGTTATAATGCAGTTGATAGCGCGAGTCATGCCACCTGCGTGACTTTTAATGAAAACAGCTGATTAAAAGCTACAGTAGTATAAATTATCACGGATGTAGCGATGAACGCGGCAACAAACGTCGCGACGATTTACGATCGTTTCTAATGCAAACGTCCGGACAAAACGAATCGCGTTTTCTTTGCCTCACGCGACGAATCGACGAATGTCTTCTCACCGGGTCTCATACAGATGAACGGTTTACGGTGCTGGCAAATATCCGGCACGAGAACGGGAGCTTCGTGATTTAATCTGTCGAACGTGAGACAGTTCTTCTCATCGTTTCCGTGATTATCCGCGATGTGCCAAGCGGGATAGTCTCTAATTATCAAGGAATTCGATATCGACGTATCCCCCTTTTTTCCCGTATCAATCCAGGTCCAATTGCTGATGGAATCCTTCCTTCGACCTCCGATCCAGAGACCGTCGTATCCTAAGCGATCGTAATGAGAATAAAATTCAATGTCAATTAATTAAAAAATTGAGAGAATCAATCGCAGAGTTCGATTCGTGCTATGTAGAATATTTAATTTTGATTAAATCTATTTTATGTTATTGAAAAAAACGCATCTGTGATTTTAAAATTATAAAATCAACAAATTCGAAAAACGCGCAAAACATTATCTTTTTATATTTGAAAAAGATAGAAATGAGAAAACAAACGGTAATTTGATTCGGATAACATTCGTGCGAGCCAATCCTTCATGTCCTTGTCGAATATCGCCAATGTGCTTCCGGTATCTGTTTCCGCCTCGCGCGTTGAAGGATCCGGCAAGAATCCATATCCCATTTCCTGCTCCTCAGAACCCGGGAGAGAATTTAGGTCTCCGTAAATGGGACAGATTGACTGCGCTTCGTTCCACGGAACTCGTTTACCAATCACGAAAAACTCCCATTCAACGTCTTCATTTCCATTTTCCATTTCATTAACGTTCCTCGGAATGTAGATAAAATGATCCACGATTCGATTGCTTGACGTTCCTATTGAAAGTATCGTTCACTTTTAACATTTAAGACATGCAATTAAATAAGCCTCAAATTTAGCATAAACTCTATAAAGAAATATTTAAATAAATGATATTCAAATTAGCTGAAAACATATATATGCAGATACTCTAAAAAAATTTTTATAACATTTCTTATATTATATAACTTTTTTCTTAGATTAAAAATTTTTAATGAAATATTGATATTTAACAAAGTATTTTTTATTATATATATTTTGTATGTCATATTATTTATATTATATCTTATATATTTTACCTAATTTCGTCATTTTCTTTAATACGACGGATAAAGTTTTAGCGTCTAATATATTCGCTATACGACCAGACTTGCTTTGACAGTAAACTTCGCCTTCGTTCCATGTCATTTTAGCAAAAGAAAATATTAATCTTTCATTATCAATTAATATGTACCTCTCATCGTCTTTCGATATTTCTGGATTCGCTAGATTCGCAAAAAAACGTTATATTTAGATGTGTGGTTCTATTTATGTAACATCATTAAGAAAGTAAATTAATGCTCCCTCTCTTTACAATAGAAAATTATATTCATTATAATTATAATTAACTTATATAACACTTAAAGATTTTAATGTAAGATAATTTTGCTTATAATATACCAAGACAGAATCTTTTAGAGAATAATTATATTAAGCAACAGCTTGAAGAACACGTGGTAATAAATTTCGATTTACCATTTTGACAAACGAAAGGCCTTTTCTTCTGACAGTCCAAATCGATAAAAACCGGGGTTGTATGCTCCGCGCAGAGATGTCTATCGAGAATCAGACATCTTTCCTCTTGATAGAAATCATTGTTTTTCGATGATGGTAATATGGGGTGACCGTCCGACCAAGGTGGATACGAAGTAATGTTCGATTTTTTTGACAATAGCGTAAATCCCGATGAAACCCATATGCAATCGATACCATCGATGCAACGACCATCCAACCATACGCTCTCTATAGCTATCAGTTACAGAAAATAATTTATTTATTTATTTTTAAATTTCCAATGAAAAAATTTTGGCTTATAAAGTGAATGCAATATGCAAATTGTAAAATGATCCCTCATTACACGGTCTGCTCCGCAGCATGGCATTTGCTATGACGATGGCCGCTTCATTGGTGAAAATCATAGCAAGATGTTTGCCCCTCTTTTTACACTGCAATCTCGCGTCTTTCCACGTAATACCACCCCCGTTGACTTTTCGCACCCCTTCCGCTTTTAATTTTTCTTCGTCCTCGTCGATGACTTGATACAATGTGTATTGTTGGCCATCGACAAAGACACTGTTGCCCTCGATGATTTTCTCTTTCGATAATCTTCTCTGTCCTTTAAAATTGTAAAATATTTTATTCATATTAAATATTTTTTAATGCCACTTAGCTATATAATTCGAATTCTAGTTTAATCGACACAAACAAATTCAAATATTTTATTTATTAAATAAGTAATACATACGTCTCGTGCTAAGATATTTAATGCGCGATATACACTCGAGAAAAGATGCGAACGGAAAAATACAAAAGAAACGTTATAATGCAGTTGATAGCGCGAGTCATGCCACCTGCGTGACTTTTAATGAAAACAGCTGATTAAAAGCTACAGTAGTATAAATTATCACGGATGTAGCGATGAACGCGGCAACAAACGTCGCGACGATTTACGATCGTTTCTAATGCAAACGTCCGGACAAAACGAATCGCGTTTTCTTTGCCTCACGCGACGAATCGACGAATGTCTTCTCACCGGGTCTCATACAGATGAACGGTTTACGGTGCTGGCAAATATCCGGCACGAGAACGGGAGCTTCGTGATTTAATCTGTCGAACGTGAGACAGTTCTTCTCATCGTTTCCGTGATTATCCGCGATGTGCCAAGCGGGATAGTCTCTAATTATCAAGGAATTCGATATCGACGTATCCCCCTTTTTTCCCGTATCAATCCAGGTCCAATTGCTGATGGAATCCTTCCTTCGACCTCCGATCCAGAGACCGTCGTATCCTAAGCGATCGTAATGAGAATAAAATTCAATGTCAATTAATTAAAAAATTGAGAGAATCAATCGCAGAGTTCGATTCGTGCTATGTAGAATATTTAATTTTGATTAAATCTATTTTATGTTATTGAAAAAAACGCATCTGTGATTTTAAAATTATAAAATCAACAAATTCGAAAAACGCGCAAAACATTATCTTTTTATAATTGATAAAGATAGAAATGAGAAAACAAACGGTAATTTGATTCGGATAACATTCGTGCGAGCCAATCCTTCATGTCCTTGTCGAATATCGCCAATGTGCTTCCGGTATCTGTTTCCGCCTCGCGCGTTGAAGGATCCGGCAAGAATCCATATCCCATTTCCTGCTCCTCAGAACCCGGGAGAGAATTTAGGTCTCCGTAAATGGGACAGATTGACTGCGCTTCGTTCCACGGAACTCGTTTACCAATCACGAAAAACTCCCATTCAACGTCTTCATTTCCATTTTCCATTTCATTAACGTTCCTCGGAATGTAGATGAAATTATCCACGATTCGATTGCTTGACGTTCCTATTGAAAGTATCGTTCACTTTTAACCGTCGTCTGAAGTGGATTTTAAAAACTCCTTAAGATAAGAGCACCTATGTCTTTCCAATGGGTTCCATCAAGTGCTTTCGATCGAAGATTATCTCGCGAATAACAATTCTTTTTCATTACAATTCCAGTTTAGAATAATTTTATGTGGAGAGAATCAGAATTATTATATATAGCTTAGATGTAAAAAAATATACGTATATATATAAAACTTGCATTTATAGAACACATTATTTCAAACATATTAAGTTTTTACATGTAATATATATCTTTTATGATATAATTTTGTGATAATAAATTTTTCTTATTAATACAAAATTTGTTTGAAATCTGAAAAAAATCTGGATCGGTTTTTACAAGAAATATGAAATGATTTTGATCCTACCTATTCGGAAAGTCGTAGCTATCCCAAAGATGCAGATAAAACAAAAAGATCTCGAAATCATTTGTTACAAATAAGTACGAATGTCGATGATATAAATGCGCCAAAAAGAGCGACGTATAAAGCGGAGAATTTATGCTTGACTGAAAGATCGATTTGGTCGACTCGGAAGTTGACGCTATTCAAAACGCATTCGGACGATTAACGAGATGACGGCGACTGTAATGAGCGTTACCAATCGGCTGGTAATGCGCGTGACAACGATCGATCGCCGTCCGTACGGTTCTCCTGTCACGATATGTCCTCATAATTCAATTATGTATCAATAAATCATTTGTTTAATCACCGTTCCCTTCTCTCTCTCTCTCTCTCTTTCTCTTTCAGTCGTTAATCACTGAACGAAAAACTCGTCAAATCACGATAATGTCCACGATATAATCTCACTTCTGATAATCAATGCGATTCCTATGTTTCTCTTCTCTTTTAATGCGGAAAAATATCAAAGAAATAAGGATATAAGATGCCTCCCAGGATCACCGCATCATCTCCTAATCAATCTTAATTACAGATTTCTGAAATCATATGAAGATTTTTCTTCAGCAAAAATGTCGAGGGAGATTATCATTTTTTGCAAGTTCCCAATTTTTACCATCACATATCTTTGTAACTAGCAACAAACCTCAAAAATGAAAATTTTATTAAAATAAACTTTACTTGAAATTAACTGAAAAATGTAGTTTGGTAATTTTTTAACTCTCTCAATAAAATTTAGTTTACGAAAAGTCTTTCTTTTTTAATCGCTTATTATCCGGAAATTATTGATGTCTTGACATTTTTATTGAAAATCATCTTCAAATGCAGTGACCCTGGGACACCCTGTATAGAGAAGCACATACATATACAATACACATTTTATAATGCTACAAAATATCGCTTGCTTTGAATAATCATCTTTAATAATACGTAAATTTTTTTCAAACTTTTTATAAATATAATATAAAAGTGTTCTTTTTTCTCCAGTTTTTAATAATTAATATACAATTTCAAAAATATTTTGAATTTATAGATTTATCTTACAATATTCAACTTTTGTGTGAACAGAGAAATGCAGTGTATATAATATAAAATGACAGAATCTCTTGGTAGTTTGTCTCGAATATATTTTATTATACATACATTATTGAAAATATATACATGGTAGACTGCAGCTTTTCGAAGCAGCGAAGTGTCAATATAATTAGCTACATTCGTATGCGAATCTGTTTATTTTTTTTTTTTCCTTTTGTTCGACGACGTCCTCTCGATAGCCAAGATCTTTCGAGGTTGTCGGGAGGCACGTGTAGGCCGACACGTGTAGACCATGGATGTTGTACGTGAAACATTTTTTTTTGGAGTTTCCGTTTTCTTAAAACAGAGCTGATTGATAACGGCCGATCCGCCTAATCCGATCGACTCGGCGAATCGTCCTTGGTTTATTACGACTATTACAAGACTGATCCGTCAATCCGTCGATACACGCAGCGGATATCAGGATACTTTCGCTGACTTCGATTAATATCTGAATCTTTATCTTTCTCTCTACACACATGCATACACACAGACACACTCACGTACACCCTCTCGCCCTTTCACTCTCGCTCGCGTTTTCTCTTTCTCTCTCTTTTTTTTTCTTTCTCTTCCTATTCACAGCCTTCCTATTCAAACCTACTCAGCCTTCTGTCTTGCACAGCCAGACACTTACTCGATCATTCGGCATCAACGCTTGGATCTCTTATTTCCTTAATTATCGTTACAACACACGATTCAAAAAACGGTGACAACTGCGGATTATTATAATTAAATTGTAAGTGGCGATCATCGAAAGTGTGTGATGGTACTTTGTCTCTTCTCTCAGAAATTCAAGCGAATGTCGTTTATCTGAAAATCGTCAAAGCAAGTTCCGCACGCCTAGATCAAAGGGTATTCCCAACAGGCGATTCTTGCGGTTATCAAGCTGCGCGATTTGTTACACAACAAACGCAACGTAATTAACGATGACAATAATGATGTCCCGATCGATCAACAACGATTATAATAAACGTCTTCGCGAACCATCCTCCGGTGATTATCATCGGCGCGTATCGCGATCTGCCCTAACTGACATTCGGACGCCGAGTTAAACCTTGGTTCAGCCAAACAACATTCTATACGAGCGTTATAATTTATCGTGCGGCAAACGATACGATCGTTCGCGACAACAATTTCACCGGATACACAGAGTCATTAATCTTGTAACATTTCAGGCACTGCGATTGACTTTGTATTTTGAGTTTAACTCGCGCAAATCCAATGGCAGGCAGGCGCAGTCAATCAGGGATTCGCTTCTCTCCTTTAAACTCGTAAGAGAAAATCGTGAGAGATCTCGAATCCCGAAGTGCCGTGTAAGCGAGGTACAATTCGCTTTCGGAGGAGCCCGGAAGAAAAACGCAAAGATACGCTCGTATCGAGATTCGCGAGAGGGATCGGAAAACCTTGCACGGGTGCGGGTAGCGTGTGATGGTGTGTATGTGTGTTTATGTATATATGTGTATATGTGTGTGTCCTGCATCATTGCGGTTACGTCATGCATAATCGTACATCGCTTATTAATTGTTAACCTGACTTCAAACGAGACACGTTTATAATGATCACGTTACTCCTCTATTGATGACACATGCAGCGTATAAAACATATCTTATCTATATATTTATTTACTGTTGTTTATATATTTATATATATTTATATATATATCTAGGTTGCCGCATCCGTTATTTCTGTTACACGCTATATATTCAATATATATACGCGATACGTCCCTTATGTGCTACCAAAGGATTAACAATCGGTACTTCATTGTTCCTTTTCCCTCTTCTCAACGTTTCTTTCACGCCTAACGACACACGCCGTGTCGTTATATCAGCAGAATATACCACATTCGCGATTCACGATTCACGAATCAAAGACAGAGGAAGGAAAATGTTGAGGTGCGTCCGACGGATATTGCACTTCGAAAGTGGACCGCTTAAAAATATCGCGTTTTGGTCTTCGACTGGCCATTAACGCGTTCAAAATGCGTCCTCGGCGTCTTCTCGAGTAAAAATCTGGCAAGAGTACACTTCTAAAAATATAGCCAATGCTGATGTATGTATGTATGTGTGTGTGTGTGTATGTGTGCGTGTCTTGTCTCTTTTATATTCAAAATAAATTTTGTCGATTCCGAAACCCAAATCCGTTCCGTCGTGACAATTTTCGGAGAAACTACGCAGTGTAGAATTTCCTCGTGTACAATTAAATGGAAAATAGTAAATCCATATATATATAATATATATAT
>NW_021850877.1:1373976-1421865 GCF_003651465.1 Formica exsecta
TCTCGCCGCGCGCTAATACTCGAGTGAATTGGCCGATCTTTATTAATTAATTTCTCTTTAATTATTGCAAAGATCGCAAAACGGTAGAGGACTTTCCTACTCGGTTTAACCCGTTCTACTTGCACATTATAGATGGGACGATTATTATCAATATATATATATATATATATATATATATATATGTATATATAAGGGTCGTATCTTCCCGCGATCTGTCCGCAGCCTCGGGAAACCATATTTAATATTTCGCGTCTTGTAATAAACTGCTCACCTCTCGATAGCGCCTGTAAAGGTCCCGCACAAGTCGGTTGCTTCATCGAACAATATACCATGACTCGATCGAAAGATTTGCGCCGATCTTACGATCGAACTTTACGAGCACTTGGCTAAAGTAGTTAAAGTAGTTTTTTTGTTTGCTTATTCTTCACCATCGGGCACATCGTCACTGTAGTCACGGAGTATCCAGCATCCAGTTGGCTAAGATCGCCGAATTATGGTTCTTCGCGATACCCCCGTGGCTTCATGATACTACCGCCATTCCATTTTTATATAACCTAGGCTTAAAAAGTAAAAAACGCGCCAGCGCTGTTCGCCGCCAGCTCGAAGTTAATTGGTTTAACACATTAACGCTTTGATTCGTTTTTGTCAGTCTGTGCTCTCCTAGTCCATGACAAGTTACAAAAAAAAGATAATAAAATAGAGAAAATAAAAATAAAAGAGAATAGATGTCCGGGCTGTCGAGGAGAAGTTACATTTACGCGGGACTCGAAGGTACGATTCGCGGAGGGAATACCGTCTGCCCGCGAATCGATGTAAAATGCATCTTTCGCGTGCCACTGCTAAGCTACGCCAGCAGCGGTGGTCGAAGTCGAGACTCGAAAGACGATACTCGAGTCGTCTTTCTCTCTCTCTCTCTCTCTCCTTCTCACTCTATCTCAAGTGTCCACAATCACAATATGTCAAAATTTCCACCATTAAAATTGTATTGTGCGCCCTTATTTCGAAAAATTCCGCGATATGCGTTCTTTTTCTTTTTTTTTTTTCACAAAAGGAAAGAAATTCGTAGGTGTCGCTCAATAATTACGCGTACACGCGATCTGTTAATACTTTTAAACAGACACCGAGAAGAAACATTCTCATCGCACGTATTTTATCGGTGCGTATGTCTACGTTATACGATAAACGATATTAATATCCTAAATATCATTACGACGAGATTCGATTCGCGATTGCTATATCGTATGTTTTTTTTATTTTTCTTTTTTTTCTCGTTTATCAATAGCATTATAGGCAGTGTTCGTTGAGAAACTGCTACAGTTACACATCGAGATGTGTGTATGAATATGAAATTCGATTTCTGGATACAATTGCAAGCATTATGCTCGACTCCATTTCCCCTAAAACTACCGTTTGCCTTTTCTTCCTCGCCCCATCGGTAATATACGCGCGCGCGGGTGCTCATTAAGATATTTATAAGACATTTACGCATTTACGTATCTTAAAATAAGTATCTCGTGTTTATCGAACAACGTAAATCGATAAACTTACTCGCGTAGCGCTAGGAAAATACGCGTCCAAACGCTAATCAAAATAAGCTACATGCTTTTAAATACGTACGCTCAGTAGTGAGTAGCTCAAAAAGTACGCGTGTCATTCCTTTCCGGGTGACAAACATCACGCTAAATGAAGATCATAAAGAAACAATATATAATATTGCTAAAAGAAACCTGAGAATTTCTTTCCTTTGCAAACTAACTTCCCGCACATAATATAACCGAGTAACAATGCACATACTATATCGAGATAACGGAATACAAATAGAAATGATAGTAAGTATAGTAGTGACAGCGGTATTAATAGTAATAGTAGCAGCAGCAGCAGCAGAGGTCATAGTGGTAATTGCAGTAGTAGCTTCAGTGGCTGTGATGATGGTGACATACTTCACTCGTTGCGTCTCGGAGCTCGAATCGATTTAACGATTTGCAATTGATAACGAGTCCCCGGTTCTCACTTATCAATGTGTGATAGGCAACCAGAACGCTCCTCCGGTAACCACGAGAGAGAGAGGTCCCATAATCGCCGTAGCTGGCGACTACCGATAAAGGTCCACTATAATCCCTCCGTGGATATATATCGGACGATTTTTACTTCGGAGTTAGGAGTTGAAGGCAAAATCACAGAATGACGCAGCACCGACAGTATCGTTGTCGCGAGGCTCCCGCGCTGGGTGGCGGAGTCGGTGGTGCGAAATACGCGTGCACCTTTAAGTTCGGTAGATGGGCCTAAAATATAGTACAAACGATAACTCAATCTCTGTAAATTATTAATAACTAAAAAACTAGAATTAACCTTTTCACGAACAAATATTGTAGATTGCAATTGTATACGATTACGATTTGTTCATTCGACAAGACAAATAAGAGAAAGACAAATCTTTAAATTGTAGTGTAATCCACAGTAATTTACCTATGATAATGTACTATAAACTGCGCTCGCGCAAATTCCTTATAAACATGATTCATCGCTAGGCGGAAAAAGCAATATTATAGTCCGCAACCGGACGGAGTATTGTAATTATGCGGGATTGTATTTTTTGCGGAATGCACGATCTATAATTCATAAACAGTTGCGTGATGCAAGTACGCAAATAACGGTTGCTAATAATAACAAATCCGCGACCGTAGAATCATTTTTCTCGCGTAACGTACGATCAACTGATATACGATAAAATAGGAGACAGTACTCTGAGTTTACGTATGCCCTCTCTGGTAATGTGTAGGCAGTCGTAAAGTTCGATACGTTCAAGATTGTGGCAGGCCTGCATCAGATGATTCAGACCATTGTCCGAGATGTTCGGGCAGTTGTCCAGCTCCAAAACGGCTAAGTGCTCGGCCGCGCACGGCGACAGTGCGATTTGTCGGAGGCCTTCGTCGGTGATCAGCTCGCAATGCGACAGACTCTGCGCGCAGAAATGCCAAATGCGATACCCATGTGTTTTCGTTATCAAAACTCGACAACGATACGTGGTTCAATAAAACCTGCGAACGCTAAACACGCTTTGTCGCGTATCTAAATAAATGGATGCTGATATATTGAATCGTTACTCACTAGTTTCTCCAATCTCGGACAACCCATCGCCAAGTGAGTTAGGGTGGCGTCGGTGATTAAAAGGCACTCTTCCAGATCCATCTTCTCGAGCAATTTGCAATTCTGAAAGTCGAGACTCTGATAGATTTTGTGTTTGAAACGAAATTCGAATAAACAACGATCGACGATCAACTCACTCTCGCGAGGGCTTGAAAGCCCGTATCCGTGAAATGGGTGCACGCAACGCATTCGAGTACATTGAGGAGTGGACAGTGTTGTGCCAGGCTAATCAACGTCGCGTCCGTTAAATTGGGGCAATTCGACAGGCAAACGTAATGCAGCCGTGGACACCGTTCGCTAAGTTCTCTAACTCCGTCGTCCGTTATATTCTGCAACAAGTATTCTAAAATGATTTTTACTTACTAATAATGCCCGAACAATACTCATTAAGTCTTATCTCTCGATACAAATTTAAAATTAAATATATTCCGTGCAAGATTTATTATCGACAAAATATATACAGGTAATTGAAGTTTTCTCTTTTTTACTTAAATATATCTCGCTTCTTATTAAAAAGTAAAATCTTTATTATTTTTTGTACAATCGAATGCTATTAAATCGAATTGCAGATTTTATTTCGCACAAACTTCTCCTTCAACTTCGTCGGTTAAAAAAAAAAACAACAAATTTTAATTTGTTTTTAACGAGAAAGAGACACAAGGACGAGTCTTATCTCGAGAAAAACAGTGGCGATATCTTGTCGGCGGCAAACTCATCGCGAGCACGAACTATCATGACGTCTGAGAGACGTGAAACGCGCAATTGTTTCTCTTTGCGTAACACGCGGATTTGCGGAGTCAATGAGATAAGTACCCTGCATTCGTGTAGATTGATCGCCTCGAGATTAGGACAGTTGCGCGCCAAACACATTACAGCCTTATCCGTGAGCTGGCGGCATCCCTTGCTCAAGAAACTACGGAGTTCCGGGCATCCCTTGGCGAGCGCGTCGACCCCGTTGTCGGTGAGCAGCTCGCACCACGAGAGATTGATGTGAGTGAGCAGCGGACAGCCGGCCGCGAGATCCTTTAGGGACATGTCCGTTATCTCGGGACACGAGTCCAGATTCAGTCGCTGGAGTTTGGGACAATGACTGCTGAGGGCCGCGCATGTCGCATCCGAGATCCTCTTGCATTGGCTTAGATTGAGCTCTTCGATATTGGGACACGATTGGGCTAGAGCGCGCATAGAGTTGTTGCCGATGCTTTGGCATCCCTTGAGCGAGAGCTGCCTGAGAAATCCGCCGCAACGCCTCGAGATATTTTCTATTACTGGTCCCTACGCACAAACATCCCTCGCCATTATTCGCGTTAATCGCGACTCAAAAGTGGCCGGTGATCAAAGGATTCGACTATCGCGCGACTATCGTCCCTCCGTTTCTATTTACCTCCACGTCTCGTTGAAAATCGAAGAGATCGATCCTCTGCCAATTGGATCCATCGAGCGCTAACACGTTCCAGGCCTTGCTTACTTGGGCACAACGGCATAGCGATACGACATCGAGGTATGAAAAAATTCTGTCAATCACAGAGATTCGTTAGCGCGTGCCATCGCGTTGTACGTTTCGCGATTACTTTGCAAACGGAAGAGTGTGGATTTAAGCTTTTCGCGAGGCTAATAGGACGCAATACATTTTACGTCTCACATATCAGCGTAAAAATCATTCGCGCCATCATCACTTGCGCCTCGGTTATAAAAAATTTTGAAAGATGAGAATAAATGTGTATGCAGGATACCGTAGCTAATTCAATTTAAATAAAAATTTAATCCTCAAAAAAAAAAAAAAATATATATAAAAATTCTATATTCACATATTTTGCGATATATGATTTGTATATATTTCTCTTTATTATATCATTACAATTTTTAAAATATAAACACGACGAATCTAACACGTACGATAAAACATCTAATTCGAAATCAAATATACAACGGGTATCTTATATTTCTCCATTTTTCTTTTTATAACCAAAACCAATCGTCTATTGCTATAAGTCTCGCCCGTCTTATAATATAAAAATAATTTGTGTTAATCCGAGATGTGTAAGCCCGTCGTCGTACCTGAGTAGCAATTCTTTTGGCAGTTTCTTGTTAATCTGCGCTTCGTCATCGTGAAATACCCATGTTAGCTGCAACGAAAGACACGTGATTAAATACGACCGTGAATATATATGACGAGGCGGACCGCGGTTGTGTTATCGCTCTCACAGAGCGACAAATGTTCAGAGAGCAGCTGACACTTTGCTCCGTTGTACACACACATACACACCCACACAGATACACACACACACACACATACGTGGCAGAGGGATAGGGGAGGAAGACGGGGAAATCAGAGGAGAGAAGGACGTACATTAGATACACGCTTTTCATGACAAGACATCATGAAAGAGAGGGGAGAGAGGGGGAAGAAGGCGCGGGTGGAAAGATGTCTGTAGTAAAGATCTAAGCATTGGCATATGTCTGGATAGAGTTCTCTAGATTAACTAACCTGCATGTAGGATTGCTTCATGGTAGTGACAGGGTTGTGAGTATGCGATTGCGACGTGTAATAACCGCCCTGATGATGATAGTGTTGTTGATGATGATGATGGTGATAATGGTGATGATAGGATGGATGCTGCTGCTTCCACCATTGTCCACCGGTACCGCCGCCACCCTTTTCCGATTCCTCGACTGCCAGTACCCCATGGCCCCCTCCTCCCACTCCTAATTGTTGGAGACTTACTTTTTTCTAAAAAAAAAAAAACATCCCAATACGTGTCATCGCGCCGACCGTCCCGGTGCTCGCACTCTCGCGTTATAAGCGGAGTCGCGGCCTCGAACGGTATTTCCTCTTTCGTCGCACGCTCGAATTTGAAGGATTTCACGTAAAAGTGAGGAGGATTTATAAATCCATAATCCTATATTCCAATCATCGCGCATCCATAATTATATACGTAAAGTTTATTGTAATTACATTTTTTTTGTGGTCCTAATTAATTAATTAATTTGGACTTAGGTTGTTATTGTTTTTGCACTGAGATTTTCAATTTTCAATTTGCTCACTATCGGAATTATTATTAGCTGCATGATAATTAACTGTATAATAATTTAGTGTTTAATATATTGAATGTGACTTTAATTTATAAATCTATATTCCAATCATCGCGCATCCATAATTATATACGTAAAGTTTATTGTAATTACATTTTTTTTGTGGTCCTAATTAATTAATTAATTTGGACTTAGGTTGTTATTGTTTTTGCACTAAGATTTTCAATTTGCTCACTATCGGAATTATTATTAGCTGCATGATAATTAACTGTATAATAATTTAGTGTTTAATATATTGAATGTGACTTTAATTTGTTTATAATTTCAATACCAATTATAATGTGTAATTATTATTAACTGTAATAGTTACGATATACGATCTCTAATAATTATAGCATATTCTAAATTGCGGAAACACCTTTGACGCATCTATATGCGCGATTTCCTTTCGCCACATACTAATCGCCAATTAATTCATCGTCGATCCCGGTGTGAACAATAGCGTATGCAAAGTCGGGATTCAAATGATGGCACGATATTCAGATTGGAAAGTGATATTTCGCTGAACTGTTATTTCGCAGGTAAATGTATTCGCTACAAGCAAGCGCCGCTCATCACATGGTCACATATATATATCATTAGTACAACGTTACACAAAAATTATTATTAAAAAAAAGCATATACGTACAACGAAAAATCGTATAGGGATTTAAATATATGTATTCTAAAGTATATCATGCATTTTTATCTATCTATATACCGTCAAATTTCGATTCGTGATTAGGTTTTTTTCAAAAATGATAATCTGTCAGATGGACAGACGACGCGCTTTATGTAACAGACTGTACATCGACGCTTGATTAACGCGCATACGATTGAACGTATCGCGATCTCTCATATCCTTTATTAATTAACGCAAAACATTTTTTATCTCCGAGTATATCTCGTTTGATCGAAAGCTATCATGCAACAGGAGCGAGTGTGTGTCTCGTTGCATTTTCATTGAGAGCTCGCTCAAAATGCTTGATTATCAAGAAGTTAATAAAAGTGGAAACAAACGCGGATTCATGCTGGATACAGAATAACATGGCTATTCATGACTCACAACAAACATTTTCAAGTGTAAGTTGTTTGCCGAATCTCAAATAATTTCCTCTTTTGCTTTCGGCGTAATGTTGTTTCATCTCGAGAGATGAAACAGCTGATGCGTGCAAGTTGTCTGTGTGCGTGTGTCATGTATATCCCAATATAATATATTATAAAAAACAAATTAAACTAATGAGTTGCTTGATGGTATGTAAGATGAGAAATAATTAACGATAACAAAGTTGCATTTCGCCCTATGCATTCGCCTCCATATTTCGACCTATATATTGGGTTGAACGGAAAGTTCGTGCCGTTTTTTCGGTCTTCATCTGTTAGCAAAAAACGGAACGAACTTTTCATTCAACCTAACAGTAATAATATAGAGATATATTATAAAAATATGTACGCTTTTAGATACATGCAGAGATTGCTTCGAAACGAAAAAAACTATTTTTCCACACTCGGTTGTGTTGCTTTTTGTATATCATTTTAACGCGGTCAGCTGTTATAGCTGTATCTTGTCAATGTTAAAAATAAATCAATGAACTCGCTTACGTCTGTGAGATATATACATGGAAATAATCTATATACAATGAGAGAGCTTCTCATGTCGTACGGCTATAAGGATAGGAAGACTGTTACAATTGTAGGTCACGAAATTATAATTTCCAACCTGCTGTGTTCAACATTTATTTAATAAATGTCAATTGGGATGAAAAACTTGTTTCCTTTAATTTCTTCTGCGATAGAAAATAAATTAAAATTTATATTTTATGCAAAGAATCCATAACAAAATTTGAAATATAGATATATTTTATTATAATATATACACTTGCATATATGTAATATTTATTTGAAATATATTTATATATAATTATTTCTTTCTCTCTCTTAAGAATTTATTAATTTGTTATCAATCACTTTTCATGTTAATGGGATATGTAAATTTTTTAATGAAGGTAGCGAGATTGTTGGAGTCTGCGCGCGAAGATATTTTTTCAACACATTTTTTTTACATGTAATAACGAAGTTATCACGCCACGATTCATATTTACAACACAAAAAAGTTATAAATGCTTGATATGCATTTCTAACGTTGCGCATGTAGAATTTATGCAAGCGCAAGTTATCTGAAACGACGTTAGAAAATTTGTCGAATAATTATAACAATTCATAATTTCTTTGCGAAACTTGGTCTCTCTTGCGATAAGACTTCCCCATACCTCTCTCTCTCTCTCGAATTTTAAACTGATAAAATTTTCCAGTAAATTTTTGCGTTTAACGATCCATCGAAACAGTTCGTAAAAATTGTAGATTTCTGCAACCAAGATATATTTTATTTTGGTATGCGTTTTCGCCGTTCCATCAGAAATGATCAATTTCGCGTGCGCGCGAGGGTTTATTTTACCTCGTCTACGAAATTGGGATACGTCCTTTCGTCATTGTGCGCGTCCTTGAATAATAAAGCGTTTTTATCAATAATGACCGTATGCATAGATACGCGGGTGGCTCTTCAAACTTCCATGCCTTATCGCATCATGTATGCAAGCGTCGCATAAAATTATACGGGATAACGAGGCGACCGGTTCAACGATAGCCATCGATGCGACGAAGATACGCGATTGCGTTCGGCCTTAAAACGTAAAATACGAGCACACAGCCTCGTGAATAATTGCGACTCGTATAATCCAGAATAGTCCTTGGTGCGCAGCAAGCGAAATAGTTAAAATAGCCGCTGCGAAAGATACATTTTCATTTTATATTCCACCACGGATACACCTGTAATTCAGACATATACCTTCTCAGTTGCCGTTGTGTTCAAGCAAACTTTATATCTTCAAAGACTAAAGATAAATAGAAAGCTTAACTCTTATACAGCAACTTTTACATTAAACGTATCTTTCATTTTATTAATTAAAAGATATCTATTCGAACACGTTTTCTATTTAACCACACATAAACAAATTTTTAAAGAAAATATTTAAAAATTTCGGATATAAATATCGCGCAAAAAAAAAAAATTAATTATACACACCGATAAGCTTATTGCTAACCGACTATGTATATACTTAAGATTAGAGTACTTTAGTCTATACGTTACTGTAAACAAGTCATAGCAGTATATTATATACGCGTTGACTTTAATAGCGTTATCGCCGTGGATTTTCCTGTTAAAAGTTAAAGCGCGCTTGCAAATCCCGAAGAGTGCTTCTTAATAACTTTATTATTACTTGAATTTAGAATGAATTACCGCGAGGGATATTTAACATCTTTATCAGAACATTATATAATACATGCATATATTGTATATATATATTATACGTATGTATAAAAAAAATTGACAAATTAAATTAAATTAAGAGACATATGTGAGAAACTTCAACTGTCATCTCGTCTCTCTTGGCTCCTGGCTCGTTTCTCCGATTTCGCGCGGTGCGGCGAATTCCGCGCGGGCGGGCTCAAAAGCGGCAAAATAAACTGACATCGATTCGCCATACGCCTTAAATACACACACACACACACACACGGGCGCCGCTGTGCAGTATAACGAATACACCGCGCCGCGTGTTAAATGCGGAAGACAAATAGCGGAGACGCGCCGTAAACAAAGTGCGCAAATCGCGAACGACGCGACGAGACGTGGGGGCGAAGACCCCCGCGCGCGTCGCCGTCGATACGATTGCCTTCCATTATTCCTTATCTTTATCAGGGAGACCCGCGAGAGAGCGAGCGATATCGCGGTCGCGAGAGATCAATGCGGTCGTCGAGAATTTCGCTCCGCTTCGCAACCGGGGAGGGAGGGAGGGAAAAAAGGAACGAGGACGAAAGAAATCGCTGGGCGATAGCTCGATGACAAATAACCACCTTATATTCTGAGAATTTTCTATATTTAATTTTCTTATCGATCAACTATCAAATTAATTGTTTTCTCCGAACGTTCATGTTTTTCTTTTAAATACACGAAATTAGACATTACTCAAAAATTCCGATTAATTTTGAATCAGTATTTAATTAATCAATTCTTTCGTTTTAATCATATATGTAAATGTATATTTTGTGTCGTTGCTATCGTATTATTTTTTTTACACATTATTATTATTACATCTTTAATAATTATATAGAGATAGAGATTGTTTTTCTAAGATCTGTGTTTTCTTGTCGTCACAGTCATACACTGTGTAGATTCAGTTTTTAGCAAATTCCGTTGCACCGAGACAATGCAATGTGACGTCATTTCGTGATGCGCGCGTCCTATAATTTCTGTTTACGTCTGTCGACTACCGCTACCTTTGTCGTGAGATTTTCCCAAAATGCCATTCAAAGGAAAATCTCTTTAATTCCTCCGATGTTATCCGATCCATGGATCACGGATTACGAGAACGGGAGAAGCGGGGAAGAGGAAAATTTGTTTAATCTCAAATTAAAGATTGTTGAGATATGTGTCAGAAAACACGTGTGCTTAACTACATCGATCGAAAAATACACGAGGCACTTTTAGGTATTTGAGAAAAGTTTCGTTTCTTGTTACAGAATTTCGTTACAAAATTCCAGGAGCAATAAAACTATGCAAACTATTTGGCATGAAAAGTTGGAATATCAAAAGGAATCGCGCGTGGATAAAATAGTTGTCTTTGAACGAAAGCGCTTCGGAGAAATTTAAGATGCCATTTGTTCCATTGTATTTTTAAATAAAAATCGATTAAAATTATTATCGTTAAAAAGATTTGCATATTTTCCGTTTAAAAAAATATTATTGATTTCTATTTTTATATATTATTTATTTCTCGCTTTTTCTTCCTTGCTCCGATATCACAACGTTAATATGTCAGATATACACATATATGTCGCGGCTTAATACGATATCAAAGATTAAATTCTGATAAAAACAAATCACCTGATCTCACACGAAAAAAACAAATCATTTTAAAACATTTACAGTATTCTCTCTTTGCGAGATATTAAATTGAATTGAATAAAAATTCTGCAAAATCTCAATCGTAACTTCAAATCGATTAAAATCGGCAATGAAGAGGAAAAAGGGGGCACTCAGCAACGAAGATATTTACGGTTCCTAAGTTAATAATAAGTTCAAAACGAAAGATACATATATAGCCCGTCCGCGACCTCCATCGCGTTGCATCGCATTGTTGATATGCCGTTACAGCTTCTTGCCCTCGCGACAAATCGCTCACTCGTCAAGCTCGTCAAGCGCGCCAACGATGTGGCCCCTAAGCCCGTGTGGGCAAGTCTCAATCTTACAATTAGAAAGTTTATATATATAATTTAATTTGTGTGTGTGATGACTAATAATACAGATCGCGATAAAAACATCACAAATAACAATATCTCTAGAGATATTTCTGAGAGTTTGGCATTTCTCCCGATTCGTCTACGATAGTTACGATTTATATGCAACAGTAAACTTGAAAAATTTCGAGAATAATTACTATCGAAGATATTTTGTCATTATATCCATATATAATAAATATGCAAATATTAAAAGAAGTAAATATATATGATAAGAAACGTATCATGTATATATGAAAATTTTACACAAAAAATGGAAGAGAGAGAGAGAGAGAGAGAGCGCGGCTCAATACGGATTGATCGGCGAAGCGTCAAAATATCTGTTCAATTTTCCGGAATGAATGGGAAATCGCCAGGATCTCGTTTCGCGAAATCACAGGTACCGGTATGTCGATGGCCGAGAGAGAGAATCGTTCTCGTGACGGGCGACACGCGCCGATGCGTCCGTGCTCGCGCGCGCGCATCCTCCTCTTCTCTTCGCGGAATCACGAGAGCCGCCGATCGCGTTGCTAAGAAATTACATTCCGGAGAATTGCGAACGATACCGTTTATATTTCGACGCGTCCGGATACCGTCTCCGATGCCGGAAGCGCAATGTGATCATCGATAAACAACAATCGCATTTCGCGACAATCGCCATAGATGTAGCGGAGAAAAAAATAGAGACGGATGCAATTTTCTCGGAGTTAAATTTGTCGTCGATATATTTATTCAATGGCGCAATATCAAGGAGGTAATAGAGTTTTCGAGAATGAAGGGGCTTTCGCGAATTAACCTTGGCAGACGGTAGATAAATCACGAGACGCATTACTCGTTGTTGGATCCGAGAGAGGCGGACTTTACTTTAACGGTAGTTTAATTCGAGGCTTAGTTTGCGGGATATCGCATATTTAAGATGGGAGAATTGCGAAAAATGAATGAGCGTGTGACGACCTCCTCCGATATCTTCGCTCGAGAAAAGTTTGCTCCGAAATTCGCAAGAAACAATGTTATGTGTGTATGTCCATCCCTTCCACCAATTCTAGGACATCCTGTATATATATATATATATATATATATATATATATATATATATATATATATATATGTGTGTGTTCTCCTTAGCCACGCTCTGTACACTTTCCTGCGCAAATTTGATCCTCTCCTTTCTCTTCCTCTCTCTCTCTTTCTGTCTCCGAACATACACCGGTTTCGTTTCGAGTACAAGAAGCGCAACAGCAGAAATGCAGTTAAAAAGAACATGTCAAGTTTCGAAACGTGAAAGAAATTGACGTCGACGAAGAAAGAAACGTTAAGCATATTAGCGAAGGAGAAGAGAGAGAGAAAGAGAAAGAGATGAGAGGGGGGTGGGGAGGGATGGAGACGACAAAGAGGTACGATAAATCAATTTGATAAATTTGATAAGAATCGAGATCAATAATCTCTAAGTTTTCGTCGCGTACATAGTCTCAGAACTTGAAAACTTGCGATATTTTCATATTTTAATTATTTATAAGTTTTACATTTGAATTTGACGCCCATGATTTATGATGTTTGGTCAAAGAAGTCCCATATACACGCCAATAACTTTTCGCAATTTACAACTCATGAATGAAGTAATAAAAATTGCAGAAAGAGATTTTATTTGTTTATTTGCCGAGATTGCAATAACATGATGTCGTATTGCACTGTTTCACTTATAACGTACGTCTTTTATTGAAAGCAAAAAGAAAAGAAAAAAAAATATACATATTAAACAGAGTATATTTATAAAAAAAAAAATCTTTTTAGCAAAAAAAAACCTATCTCTAAAGTATATATACATATAGTTTTATAATATGTATTACAGTTGATTTTTGTGGAGTACATTAAAATAATCGCCCTAATTTTCATCATTGTTATTGTATATAAAAGTGAATATTTTATCAAGATATATGAATATTCAATCAAGACACAAGTACAATTATTATCGGATTAATAATCTTACTCTTAATGTCTGAGAGCAATTTATTTCAATTTGACAGATAACCGATGTGCGTCGTAATTTTGTAAGAATGTGAAAATCATATATCACATGTATATTTATACTATGCATGTTTGTAGATTGCAAATCCAATATAACGTATTTAATAACGTTCCTGTGTGTTATCAACCTATCCGAATTATCTAATTCAAACATAAGATAGCGAAGTAGCCTACTACAAAGACCATCGGATCCATTATTACTATTATCACTATTATCAGTCTTATGAAAATCGACCGCATCGTCATTATAATCGGAGCGCCGTGTAATTGAAAAAATAACAAAATATTGAACAAAGAGATACGTATTTTTCACACACCCACATACATACATACCCATACACACGCATACAATTTAAAATTATTTAATCTCCAGTGGAAGAGAGACAGCGCGAGGCAGAGAACGCTACGAAAACACGGACCCATTCACAGCTTCTTGCTTATCACTGTCGGGCACACATTGTTATCGAGAGCACGCGCGCGCCCGCTTGTGTTTACGCTCGTCTGTACGACGCGCGCGATTTTGACGGTGCGTCGCGACGACGAGCGTCACGACGCGTCATCTCGCCTCGCCTCGCCACCGTCCCGTCGAGAGAGAGAGAGAGAGAGAGAGAGAGAGAGCGACGTCCGAGAACGCGCGCGCGAACGATGACGCGCTCGCCGTTGCGATGACCGTCGAGGAACATCGTTCATCCGATCAGATTGGCAGCGTCGTGACCGTCAACGCGGTCGTTCAATGAACAATGACGCTCATTGACATTCCGTTCGTGTGTCGTCGTCGTCGTCGTCGTCGTTGTCGTCTTCGTCGCTGCTCGGACGCAGCCAGAAACGAAGAACAAAGAGAATAGTAAGCAGGGCGGGGGAGGGGAAGGCGTGCATTTAACAACGAGAACGCATCGCTGGCGACGTAGCCACCGCTGGCGATAGCGAGAGCGACGGAGAAAGATAGAGAGACAAAGAGGTGGAGCGCGAAAAAGAGAGAAATAAAGAAAGACGGAAAGGAAGGACAGGAGGAAAGAGGAAAGAGGAAAGAAAGGACAAAGGACGGTGTTGGCTGACTAGCTAGGCAGGCTTGCTCGGTTGCTTGGTTGGTCGATGAGAATATATACGTAACATGCACGCGAAAAAGATTGGAGAATGACAGCGTGTTGCCAGCCAGCCAGCCAGCCAGCCAGCCAGCCAGCCAGAATAACGAGAGAATGCCCTGGCGCATGACGCCTTTACCGCGATCGTCCTTGTCGTAGGTCGTCATCGTCGTCATCGTCGTCGTCGTTGTCGTCGTTGTTGTTGTCTTCCTCGCGATCGTGATAGGGACGCGAAACAACGTCGACGAGGATGCCCGTGGTGGCCGCCGCGCTTCGCGGAGGCCAGGGGAACGAATCAGCTGTTCGCCTCGGCAATGACAACATTGAACACGCACGACCCCCCCGAACGTGTGGCACTTTGACGCGCGTTTCTACCGCGTTTCGACCGCGGACGCTTTGACAAACGGCGTTGACTTACCTCGAGCCTGGTGCGCCCGGAGTGTATCATCCTTTTGCGTCGCGTTATTTTGTAAAACTTCCGGGAGTACCCGCACGATGCAGTCGCAAAAAAAAAACGTCGCGCGACTGAACGAGTATCTACGTTTCGCGAGAGAAATGGCCGAGTCTACTGAATGCTCGACGTGCAGTTGCAGTGGGGTAGGGGGGGGAAGACTGACAGAACGGTGCGCCGCCACTTTCTGTCAGAGCCGCTCGCGTACGACTCGCGGATTCGTCCACCGCGGTCGACTTGACGACAGCGCGGCCAATCGACGCTTCCCTAGCCATTGTTTACCCGCTTCCCATTGGATCGTTATTTTTGAGTAGGGCGACGGGACGACGTGCGCTTTGTGTGCATGACGCGACGTTGAGAGAGACATGCATCATCTGCTTCCGAAACAAAGAAGAAACTATTTCGCATCTGCAGTCGGCATTGTTAATAGCGTTATTGTCGACGTAGGTCAGTTAGGGTACCAAGTTATCGATGACAGAATGAACGAATCTTATGCGTCCCAGATGAGCGCGAAGTTAAGATCGGCGCGTGTTGCTAGGGTCGCTTTTGATTCACATTTTGATAAAGAACACGGCGAGGAAAAGGGGGGGGGGGATAATCTTGTTGACCTGGATTCAGTTGTGGTTTGACCGAAATATTTAATTTACGGATAGAGGGATTGCCAGAGATGGCGAGTGTCTCGAATGTTGCGCGTTAATGAAGAGTTGATTATTATCTAACGATAAGCTTTTCTCGTCAAAGCAGTTGGCATTAATTTCATGATGACATAGTAAATGCGCATAAATAGGAACGTACAATTCAATAAAATAGGATTGTTGGATAATTCATAGCTTATCCAATATCATAGTGAATATCATCGACGACACAATAAAGAGAATGCGTAATACACTCAATGATGAGTAGTATGATTAGCCTAATAAGCACTTTAACATCATTGATTAATATAGTGCGTAGTGCGTATAATACGATACTAAATGTCGCTTTAAGAAAACATTATTTTTCAATTAATGTATTTGATATTCGAGTATCATTACTGAAATATTTATATAAATTTACAAAAGGCTATTATTTTCATTAAATTCTTTTAGAATTTGAAATAAAAAACATACTTAAATATTACAGTAATTTTGTGTCGGAAAGAAAAGATTTTATTAAATTACTCATTAAATTACGGTAAAAAAAAACTTAGCTTATAAAATTGATGCTAGAGAAACGTTAAATTTGAAAAATTTATTCCTGTTTATTCTCCGCGTATTACATTTGATTATATAATTTCACGTGAATCAGACCTATTATCAAACGATAATCAAATCGAGGAGTTAAATCAAATCATTGTATTTTTCAAATATAGATTTTTATAGGTCGAACGATGCGATATTATCAAAGTGTTATAGATCGAGGTCGATAAAAACAACAACGATATATATACTCTTATATGCGACGTGTCGTAATTTGGAAGTTACGGATTCAGAGATCTATCTTTGATTATAAATTATTGATTTAATATAAAATGAAGCGGTATTTATCGTATAATCATAGCCTGTATCTATGATATATGCAGATTATTACATTTGTCATCGCAAAAGAGCTAATTAAATAAAAAACTAAATGAAAAATCGCATGTCTGCAAATCATAATAATTTGTAATTGCGGATAATACGTATATAGAGCATTTTATACATATATCCTGTCGTTTTGAATATGTATATATAATAATTTTTAATATATGTAACAAAGATTTACAAATTTTGGTCGATAAAAATCCTGGGTTATTATCTAGTTTTGCGCTAATAAAAATAAAAATTTCTCGCAGAAAATTATTATCAAATGATAAGATAAGCAATATAAGAATCAACATGCTTATTGTAATAATCAGTTATAGCATTTTAAATTGTCAAATGCGAGACATTGTAATACAACAAAATTTCCACAATAAGATGTGAATCTCTGAAAGCTCTGTGTGAATTTTTTCTTAATGTTAAGATGTAAAATTTTATATTGAATTACTTGTCAAATGTCAAAAGTGCAATACAGTTGCATGTAAGTTTAGCTTTTTATTTTTTTTTTTTTTTTTTTTTTTTTAAATAGATTATAGGAGAATCTGTTTGAATGTGTGAACAAAATTTAAAATAAGTCCAAATCAATTAAATTTCCAACAGACGATAGTCTTTTATTATCACTTATATTTATTTAATGCGTGTTAGTAAGAACAAAATTGCTATTATACGATGACGTTTCGGATTATATGTATATAAAAACCGATAAAAGTTATTTCTCGTTACAATCAAAATCGCGATTCCACCAGAAATACACAGAAAAAAAATTCTAAACGAAAATAGAGAGTGCTCTTCTCAATAATTTGAAATACATTCTATAATATACAGGATGTTCTTCGGTGATCATTGTCATATTAGTGGTTGTCGCTTTTACGAAATACCGGCGAGCCAGATGCGCGATCTCATGAGAAAATTATCTCTTATTACTTTTTTGTCATGACAAAAAAAATTACCCTAATATGCGATTGGCCATCTGTAGTATGTTACACCACTTTCTCGAGTTCGGGACCATCGCAGATTCAACCGGACATACTCTAAAACGAGAAAGACGACGCATCCGGATGCATCGGTAAATGTCCTCAGGATGGAATGGTGATGCTGCCGCATATTGATTGCACCAAGTTCTGCAAATGCTTCAACGACGTTCCGATTATTCAGAACTGTCCGAAAGGCTTGCATTATTCTATGGACAAATAGATCTGCGATTGATCATGGATAGTCAAATGTGAAAAAAAGTAAAGTAAAAGAGAGATGTACCAGAAGATCAGAAAGCGAAGGAAAGTTAGAACAAGAAGAAGTACGTCAAAGTGCAATTTTTGTTGACTCCCCGTTGATTATTCATTGCGTTGAACTGATGTAAGCGATGATTCGAATATTTATCTCTTCTTTTTAGATATTATTAACAAGATGTATTAAAAAGAAACATATCAAAATAAATCAAAATTCTCCTATGTAATACATTTGTTTTTTGTTAACTGACAAGTATAAAATCATTTATACGAATTTACACATGTTAATTAAGCAGAAAATCATTTATATAAATTTACACATGTTAATTAAGCAGGAAATCATTTGTACGAATTATCCAATTGATAATTAATAATACCATTTTGATATTTATATCTGTATTTTATATCTGATTATTGATAATATGATAACAGTATTAAACTGTGTGAGCAAATTATTTTATTACATTAGAGATAATTTTTTTAATCCAATATATTTTTAATAATATTTTTTTACATCTCCACTAATTAATTTTAATCTCGATAATATTCTTTCTTCGACTTGGAACTATTTTTTTCTTATTAAAAATGCAAAGGATTATTATTTAAACTTTCAATTTTCAACGTTATACATTTTTAAGACTAAGCGCTTTTTCTTTTTTCAAACTAAAATTTTTCTAAAATACCGTCTATTTTAAATTTTTCTAGAAGATATACTTTTTTGTTATCAAAGTTTTTCAAAATTGCAGACTAATCTATATACTATTTCAAAACTTTAATTTTTTTTTTTAAATCTTAATAAAAATATTTAATATTTTAATTTTTATATATTTTTTCGATCACTTCTCAAGATTACTGTGCTCTCAATTACATTCTGATAAACGAGTGTTTCGGTAAGATAAAGTCTTCTACTGTTACACACATACATTTATGTAAATGGATTATTGAATTGAGCGATAACTATCAGAAACTGTTAGCAATCTAAAAATTTTTCAAACAAGACCAATCGAATAAAGCTGCCAAATCAAATATTTAATATTGCTTTTTATTTATGTATAAATATGTAAGTAATATTATATGAGAAGGAAAAAGAAAATAAAAGAAAGATAGAAAGAGATTCTCTTGCAAAATGCTTTTGAAACTTGCTATCTTTAGAAGACACATATGTTCGGTATTCTATACAGTAGCAACGCGATTATACACATACACAATCCGCGTGCATGTGTATGTGTATAATAATTTAATTAATTTTTTAATTAGATTTTGCAATTTATATAAAAATCCGCAGATTTCTATGTAATTTTTTTGTTATATGTAATTTTTTTCTTTAAATATTACAATATAATTTAATATTAAGTATTAAATACTAATTATATAATTTATAAAATCTCACGTTTTCATCTGTTTAAATTATTTTTATTACAAATTGCTAACTAAAATAAAAGTATCATATATACTCAACACTTGTATAAGTCTAATACAAACTGCTGCAAAATTAAATTTGCAAATTTCAACGTTCGTTTACTGATCGCTATATTTAGAATATCCGAATATACACATATAATATGTTTGCATCTGCTTTAATATCCTCTTAAGTGATTTTTTTAATAGAAAAATTTTGCCAATGTAAGATATGATAAGCCGTACTCATCTTAAGCGATAACACTCCGCATGCTTATATAAAAATCAGTTCGAGTAGAGACAAATTCGTCAGTTAGCAATTTAGTGTGAATGAAGGAATAGTTCCCGGTCCCTAACTTTAGCGACTGGATTATTCACGATGAAAGGTGAGTGCTCACGATTTATGGAATTCTAATAGAGTGATAAAGTGGAGGCAAACGAGATATTGGATAACTGATCATTGAATGGCAAATGTGTAGGGCGACTGTTTATGCCCACGAAAAAAAGAAGATTGTGTGTAGTGCAATTTATCTCTTGTTTAATTATGTATAAATGTCGACAAGAGGAGTATAAAATAATTATAGCAAATATATGCAGGTTTAAAATATTTTAAATAAATAGTTATCTCTCGTAGAGATCATCGTTATTGCATACATTTATGATCAAATTAAAAAATATTGTTCATAAATTTATACAAGATATAAAAGTAATAAACAGAGAATTATGTAACATGCATATCATCGAATAGCATATTATTTATATAATTTGTAGAATTGCGCGTGCTTATTCAAATAATTATTTTTGACATCAATGTAAATATTTTCTCATAACAAATTACTTTTTTTATACATATTATAATATTTTTTAGTAGAATTATTATTATATGATAAAATGTTAAGTATATATTACTTTTTCTAATTGTATTAAATTTTGTAATTTCTCTTATATATGAAATATATAAAATATTATCTCTCTCTCTCTTTCTAATTAACAATCTTAATAAAATTAAATAAAGAGATATTAAAGAAAAAAAAATCAGATTATTAATTAAAGAATAAGATATTAAATGGATATCACAACAATTCATTTTTTTCTTGAAATTGCTTAATTTGTTTAATTCTTAGATTATATTAATGATACTTTTGTGTGTATACATATATATATATATATATATATTCACATAATACTAGATTTTTTAATATAAATAAAATCTCGCCAACACATCGCATTTTCAGATTTTAATTTATTTCATCATCCTGATATCAAAATGCTTACGATTGATAAAAATTCTCGTAAAATTTTATCCAACATAAATAAAAGATGCTAAAGTTTTATTTTTGATAATGTTTGAATTAATTTATTAACGATAAATCGAAACATCAATCATATTAAAATAAATTGTCAAAAAAGTTAAACTTTATTTTTTAAGTTTAATCTATCTATTTAATCTGTTGTATTAATGTCATTTATTTAATTGTTGTATTAATGTCATAGATAATCAATATTATTATATATTCATATTGCATTAATATTACATATATATTCTTATATTTTAGATATATACTTAGTGGTCATTTTATACATGACTACGTTGAGCATTGCACTCAACATATCACCAGTGACTGATTTTCCGACAGAATGTCCGATAAATGACAACTCACGGGATAAAATTGTTTACTTGCCCCATGAAAATGACTGTACAAAATTCTACAGTTGCCACATGGGAACAAAGGGGAAACCACTAGATTGCCCTTTCATGGATAAAAACGGTAACAGATTGCACTTCAATCCCGTACTTCAGGTATGCGATTGGCCTTGGAATGCAGAGTGTCAAATTAGATCAACATCAACTCCGATGACGCCGACAAGTTCTTTAATACCGCCGATTTCGCCGTCAAGTTCTCTGACGACAATTTCATCACCAAGTCCTTCGACATCGCCGACATCGTCGTCAAATTCTCCGACGACGTCGACAGTACCACCAAATTCTTCGACACCGCCGACATCGTCGTCCAGTTTTCCGACGACGTCAACTTTACCACCAAGTTCTTCGACATTGCCGACATCGTCGTCAAATTCTCCGACGATGCCGACTGTACCACCAAATTCTTCGACAACAGTGACTTCATCGTCCAGTTCTCTGACAACGACAACATTACCACCAAATTCTTCGATATCGACCACTTCATCGTCCAATTCTCCAACGACGGCGACTTCATCACCAAGTTCTCCGACATCGCCGACATCGTCGTCCAATTTTCCGACGACGCCGACATTACCATCAAATTCTTCGACATCGTCGACTTCATCGTCCAATTCTCCGACGACAACGACTTCATCACCAAGTTTTCCGACGACGCCGACTTTACCATCAAGTTCTTCGACCTCGCCGACTTCATCGTCCAGTTCTCCGACGACGCCGACATTACCACCAAATTCTTCGACATCGTCGATTTCATCGTCCAGTTTTCCGACAACAACGACTTTGTCACCAAGTTCTCCGACATTGCCAACATCGTCATCCAGTTCTCCGACGACGCCGACTTTACCACCAAGTTCTTCGACATCGCCAATTTTACCACCAAGTTCTTCGATATCGCCGACATCATCTTCCAGTTCTCCGACGACATCGACTTTACCACCAAGTTCTTCGACACTCCCGACTTTATCACCAAGTTCTTCGATATCGCCGACATCATCGTCTAGTTCTCCGACGACGTTACCATCAAATTCTTCGACATCGTCGACTTTATCCAGTCCTCTGACGACGACAATTTTACCACCAAGTTCTTCGACATCGCCGATTTCGTCGTCCAGTTCTCCGATAACAATGACTTCATCATCCAGTTCTTCGATATCATCGACTCTGCCAGCAAGTTCTTCGACATCATCAAATATCATAAAAAATACGACATCGGGAACTTTGCCTTCTTGGACTTGTGAATTTGATGACAGAACACACATGATTCCCCATAAGATTATGTGTGATCATTATTACATATGCTTTAACGGTATAGTAAACCCTGAACCAAAGAAATGCGATCGCAATTTACTCTTTAATCCAATTCTTCGTGTATGCGATTATCCAGAAAATGTAAATTGCAATTATATTCCCAATGTTGTATGGAATACAACAACGACATCATCGGCTTCGCCATTGTCGATACAGATAATTTCGCTGCTGCATCCTCTGTCGCCAACAATGACTATAACAGCAGCTTCGACAACGATTACAACGGCAATCTCAATGGCAACTACACAAGCCTCCAAAAAACCTCGCACAAAGTGTCCTTCCAAAACATCAACCGAAGTAGCGCGGATTGCTCATCGATGTCTATGCAACGTATATTATGAATGCGTGAATGGTGACAAGATACATCAAACATGCCCGAACGGGATGCATTTCGATTATGTGCGAGAAGTTTGCGATTTGCCCGAAATAGTGAACTGTGTGCGGCCTATTACTGCCATAGATATTCTAATGGGCAGCTGTCAGAGTAAATGCTATCCGGACGGCAAAGCATTTCAACATGAAATTGATTGTTCGTCGTATTATCTATGTTCCGATGGTGAGAGAATTCTAAAACACTGTATTGCGGGACTCCACTTCAACGTTATCCTCCAGATGTGCGACTATCCGATTAAACCAGATTGCGACTTAACTGCTATGTTCCTCACGACGATCACTGTAGGTGATTGTCCTCCTCCGGATTCCACAGAAAAAGTACTGTTGCCTCATGAATGTAATTGCGAACAATATTACGAATGCGTTAATGGAAATCAAGTACTTCGAATTTGTCCAAATAGTCAACATTTTGATCGCATTCGGAACATTTGTGATCATCCAGAAAACGCTAAATGCCCATATGTTTGTCCTTGTACCAAAAAAACAATATTGTTGCCCCACGAATGTAATTGCAATCAGTATTACGAATGCGTTAAGGGAAGGCAAGCACTTCGAACTTGTCCAAATGGTCTATATTTTGATTATATTCAGAAGATTTGCAAACATCCAGCTGAAGCCAATTGTGCAACCACACCTAATCCAACGACAACTACAGAAACTACAACAACAGAAACGACAACAACAGAAACGACAACAACAGAAATGATAACAACAGAAACGACAACAACAGAAACGACAACAACAGAAACGACAACAACAGAAACGACAACAACAGAAACGCCTATCACAACAACACCTACAACAACTACAACAGAGAACATTCCTGAAAAACCACGAAAAACATGTCCTCCTCCAGGATCGACTGAGGAAGCACGAATCGCTCATCCTTTGTTTTGTAATATGTATTACAAGTGCAAAAATGGTAAAAAGATACTACAAATATGTCCGATCACCTGGCATTTCGATTATATACGAGAGGTTTGCGATTGGTTTTGGAAAGTAAAATGCATCCGGCCAATTCCAACGTATGATATTTTAATTAGTGACTGCGACAATAAATGCTCTCAGGAAGGCAGAGCATTTCGGCACGAAACCGACTGTTCCTTGTATTATTTATGCTCCAATGGTAAAAAAATTCTAAAATACTGTACGGCAGGACTCCACTTCAATGTTACCCTCCAAATGTGCAATTATCCGTATAAGAGTTGCGATCTCTCTGATAATACTTTATCGATAACTACTCTAAACGTTTGCCCTCCAAATTCTATAGAGAAAGTACGTTTTTCTCACAAATGTAAATGCACGCATTATTATGAATGTGTTAATGGAAGAAATCTTCTTTTTGAATGCTCGGACGGTCTGCATTTTGATAACATTCAGCAGATTTGCAAAGATCCAGTTGAGGCCGGTTGCGCTACATTTCCAGAATCCACTCCCACGTCCATTATTTCTACTACAAAGTGGCCCGAAGAAACTGATAAAACAACTATTAACAATCTCGATCCATCTACCTGTATCGGTACCTGTCCTGAAACGGACCCTTCATTTGCAGTGTTACTTCCTAACAAAGATTGCAAGAAGTTCTGCATGTGCAGTAGTGGTATTGCATGGGTTCAATCTTGTCCTGAGCCTCTTTATTTCGATTCCAAAGATAAAGTCTGCAAATATAAGAGAGAAGCTGTTTGCGCCGTACATTCATTCAATCAAGATAGAGTTTCGATTTTTAATGAAATGATCGATGACGAGAATTCGATGCAACCTCTAAACGATAAAATTAATGACAAACAAAAGATACATGATAATTCTTTGTCTAAAGTACGCATTTACAATCTCGATCCAGCTACTTGCATTGGTATATGTCCTGAAGAGGATCCTACATTTGCGGTGTTACTTCCTAACGAAGATTGCAAGAAATTCTGCATGTGCAGCAATGGTATTGCATGGGTTCAATCTTGTCCTGAACCTCTTTATTTCGATTCCAAAGATAAAGTTTGCAAGAATAAGAGAGACGCTGTTTGCGCGGAACGCTTATTCAATCAAGATCACACATTTATGCTTCATAGAATAGTCGATGACGAGAATTCGGTGCAATCTCTGCACAATAAGAATAACGACGAACAAGAAATACATGACAATTCTTGGTCTAAAGTACGCATCAACGACGATCTCGATCCAGCTACTTGCATTGGTATATGTCCTGAAGAGGATCCTACATTTGCGGTGTTACTTCCTAACGAAGATTGCAAGAAATTCTGCATGTGCAGCAATGGTATTGCATGGGTTCAATCTTGTCCTGAACCTCTTTATTTCGATTCCAAAGATAAAGTCTGCAAGAATAAGAGAGACGCTGTTTGCGCGAAACGCTTATTCAATCAAGATGATGCATTTATGCTCCATAGAATAGTCGATGACGAGAATTCGGTGCAATCTCTGCACAATAAGAATAACGACGAACAAGAAATACATGACAATTCTTGGTCTAAAGTCCGCATCAACGACGATCTCGATCCAGCTACTTGCATTGGTATATGTCCTGAAGAGGATCCTCCATTTGCAGTGTTACTTCCTAACGAAGATTGCAAGAAGTTCTGCATGTGCAGCAATAGTATTGCATGGGTTCAATCTTGTCCTGAACCTCTTTATTTCGATTCCAAAGATAAAGTCTGCAAGAATAAGAGAGACGCTGTTTGCGCGAAACGCTTATTCAATCAAGATGATGCATTTATGCTCCATAGAATATTCGATGACGAAAATTCGATGCAATCTCTGCACAACAAGAATAACGACGAACAAGAAATACATGACAATTCTTGGTCTAAAGTACGCATCAACGACGATCTCGATCCAGCTACTTGTATTGGTACCTGTCCTGAAGTGGACCCTCCATTTGCAGTGTTACTTCCTAACGAAGATTGCAAGAAGTTCTGCATGTGCAGCAACGGTTATGCGTGGGTTCAATTTTGTCCTGTGCCTCTTTATTTCGATTCAAAAGATACAGTCTGCAAGAATAAGAGAGACGCTGTTTGCGCCGTACGTTCATTTAATTAAAATCATGTTTGTATGATTGATAAAACGATCGAGAAGGATAGTTAGATGAAATTTCTAAGTAAGAAGCACTTTAATGAACGAAGAACGTAGGTTTTGATTTAAACTAATTACTTTCAGTCAATTTTTTTAAATATTTGAGATTTTAAAAATTGATATTGCATTCACTTATTCACATATAATCTGGTAACGTGACTTATAATTCAAATTTTGAACACATTTTAATTTTTTAAATTTAACTTAAATAAAATCTGATATACACACACTCAATATATATCACATATTTATGAAAAGTAATTATTGTTTGCTGATAGTTATTTATTTATAGAAGTCAGTCCATTATATTCCACAATGAATTTTCCGCCTTATTGTAATTTATAGACTAAAATTTATTTTTTAATTAATTTTGTATGTTGTAATAAATCTGTGAGTCACCATAGATCACTGCAATAATTTTTTGTTATTATATTTATCTTTATAATAATATATTTTTCTTTATAATTGATTATTGATTATATATATAATGGATTATTAATTATATTATTAGTTATATTAATTTGGCATTATACTAACAAAACTTAACAATCTAACAGAAATTCAAAACTAATTGTTAATTATAATCTTTTTTAATTTAAACTTTAATTTCTTTCTGATGTCAAATACCTTTATAAAATTAAGTTTCAAAATTTTAACAGTCTACTCGAGAAAAGAAAGAATATCTGATATTTTTAAAAATATTTTATGATAGAATGTTACATATATAATATATCTAATATATAAATATGATTCTCAAATTAATATTAATATTTTCTCCAATATTATATATTAACAGTAATTTTATTTAATTTAAAATTTAATTACAAATGGATTTAACAAAATCAATATGTATCAACCGACTTTCCACACGGTTTTGTCGAAATAAAATTCGCTAATAAACGGATGGCAGTTATTCCTCATTTATTCGTCATTTCAGCTTTATTATGCTTGTTAAATATTGTCAACAAAGAAATTTATACATATAAGATTAAATGGGATTACAACCTTGCTACCTAGCTAGATTCGTATCACATAATTCGTAAAATTCGATTTATCTCAAGCGTCATTAATTGGGTTCCGATTTGAACGTTTCTTTGACAAGAGATTACTCATTCAGCATCCTCACACGCTCTCTATCGTCTTCAGGCACTGCATCGCAACTATTATCTTCGACGAGATATTCATAACACAAAACGAAATCGCGGCGAAGAGAGAAAAGCGAGAAGTTAATTTAACATTGATAGATGTTACGATCATTCGTAAACTCGGGACGGTGAAGGACTTTGATATATTTCAGTATCGAGAGGGGAATTTAGGGAGATTAGGAGAGAAAAGAGAGGATGCTACACGAGGTCATTTATTGTACATCGTCGTAATTGCCAATCATGTCCGAAAGAGAGCCGGGTCGTGTAGCGACGCGCGATGTATGCTTGTCGATGTTCGAGTTCTGAAAGTCATGGAACAGAACCTGTTCTTTATTCTGCCTGATCTTCTGCTGCCGCCGCGCATCCTGGATCATCCTCAGAATTTCCCAATTGCTCAACTCCGTCGACATTGGTGCGACGTCACTCCGTTTGCCAAATCTACGCATTGGTAATACTTTTAATCTTAATATTGCGATTAATTTTATTTTACATTGTATTGAATTAATTTTATGTTGTTTTTTGTTTTGCATTTCTATGCACGATGCTATTTAATGCTTTATATTGAGATCTGATATGTAGATTTTTTTATTATAATTGTGTGCAATTATTATCTATTAATTATTCTAAAAACTTAAACTTTGATTTAATCTGAGATACTCAGATAAACCATGTTTTATTTGAGATATATTGTACACTAACTTACAATTAGTAACTAACTTTAAGCAATACTATTATTTATTGGATTATATTACGAAAATAATATCCCATAATGCTTGCGAATGTGACCGTTACCTCGCTTTTGCGAGCGACATATAATAATCTCTAACAAGATTGACATATTTTCTCAGCTCCTCGGGATTGCCAAACTCCTTCGGTCTGGTCAGTCTAATCATGGGTTCCGTTTCGGCATGGACAATTGAGGTTCCGACAACGGTGGCCAATAGTAAGCAACAAGAGAAATGAACAAGGCTCATCATCCATGTCCGCATTTTGAACGGCTTGAAGTAATAGTGGTCGGTTGCTGCAACGAGACGACAAAGCTTATGCGTATAAAGAGAAACAAAGAGAGAGAAACAATGTGTATGGCTTTAAACTTCACACGCGCGCGATCAACCCGCGGGAAGAACACGCAAACATTTTCCTTTTCGCGACAAAACTTTCCTTGACGCGCATCAAAGGAATACGATCCAAAGTTTCTTAACGTAATACGCTTCCAAAAGTAGTAAAACTTCCATCTGACGATGATCAAGTATCGCTTCCCACTCGCTTCCGAATACGGCGAACACTTCCGAAAGAAGAACGCAGCGGGGGTGGTTGAGCGCGAAAGATAATTAGGGTGCAAAAACTAATGCGCATCTTCAACCTTTCTCGAAAAGTCGCAGAATTCTTCGAGAAATTGTTGTTGAGAAATGCTTTGTTCCTAAAGAATGCCGTACTGAGCGGTCGTTGTGCTCTAAATGAAAAGAAAGTTACGTTCCTAACGTAACTCCTCATTCATTCCGTTCAGGGGAATCACTAAAGCTAAATTTAGTCGTTTCTATACTATAAACGTAGATAAAATTGGCCGTTACTAATATTGTATACTCTATTTATATACTGCATCTCGAGTCTCCGCATTTTTCTCATCTTTTATTTAAGAAGTATTCGAGACAAAATCTTTAAAATCTGAAAATTCTAAAAAATCTTTGAAAAATTTATTGCTGAGAAAAACACCTTTCAGAATCAGGTATTTTAATCAAATCGCAGGTACATAACATCACATTCTCGGAATATTAAATTATGTCGTAAATTCCGGTGATTATGGTAAAATGCGTAGAATTAAAGGACATTCAGGATTAAATAACATGTACGAAATCCAGCGGATGCAATAAACTGTTATGGCAATTGTAGATACACAATTACTTAGAAGCACAACGAATTGTTATTTAATTTTTTCATTTTATAAAACTATTTAATTTCAGATAAATATTGGTGCATATATCGAAGATTATTGAGAATAATCAATCAAAAATTATTAATTCTAAAAAAACATTTTTCCACATTTCATATTTCTACTATATATATTAGATAAAAACGAAAAGTTTTAATTGATTTCTTTATATAAAAATCATGCTTTGTTTCGCGAAGAAGAAATGAAATTGTCCGCAATGTATCTATCAGATGAATTTTACTATTAAATTTAACACTTTGTTTTTAACTCTAATAAGTCATCAAAATAATTTCCGGACTTTATATTTCTAATATATTTATCTTATTTAGTCTTCTTTGTTGCGGATGAAAGATCGAAGTATCAATAAATCAAGTGCATATATGCACATCCGATGGAAGATTTTATTATGAGAATAGAATTGTGATCATTGCATAATAAATTTCATTTTTCGATTATTCATACCGCTAATCTAATATAGTTTTGTTCAAGAAAAATAAATTTAAGGAGAGAAATTTAATAAAGAATATTAAAAATTAATATTTATACATAATATGGAATTCTGGTTATGTAAAATTAACCAATTAATGAGATTAAAGGAACAGTAGGCAAGCAGAAATATTGCGGCAAAGAAGTTTTACAGTCGAAATGCGGAGCAGAGTGAAATTCGCGAATGAAAGCAAAATCGTGAAGTAGAGTTACCTGTTGCGTAACGGACAACTTTATCGATAATGGACGGACTCCGTGGAGGATACCAAATCGTTTGAAATCAAATATCAGGGTATAGTCGATCCACCTTCGAAAGTACGCCAAAACTTTTTCATGCCACGTGACATGATCGAGCATTAATGCCACAATAAATATGAGATACGAAACTAATTTAAGAACTGTAGGTTCAATAGGTCAATCATTATCTATTAGATGGATCCGCGGGATATATATATATATAGATATACGGTTTACCTTTGCTATAAATATTACGTATGACACGTGTCTCTTGATATTTTTTATTTTGCGAAAAAATGTGTCGAATAAATTGCACCGTGAATGCTTTGAAATTGAATATCGGAATATAAGAGATAGAGGATATTTTTTCTAAGTTTCTTGTTATACTGCACGTTCTTAAATTTCAACGTATTTCTTGAGTGCTCTGTGAAATTGGAATACGTCACCGATCTCAAACGTAAGACTTCACTTTTGAAAAACGCAGCCACGTACTTTTAGAGATATCTCGATAAACTTTGAACTAAATCGTGAGACGACAATCACACGCTCGATTTTTTAAAGAATTGCAAGAATTTGTAGTTTTATTACACGGGGACATAAGTAGCAGCAATATAATTCCATTTCACATATTTTCACATCCTTTGAATACAGAGCGATAAATTCTACTGAATCGACGCGCGGAAGAAGCACGAGATATTATAAATTGCGGCACCTATAGAAGCAAAGAATTTTTATTATGATATTAAGTACAAGATATACCGATGTTTAATATCTCTGCTGACTTGTATTTATATAAGCATTTTCTTTCATAAAATGTCTTAAAATAAAATACGCAATAGGTAATCACGAATACTTAAGTAGTCCATTGAACGCACACGTTCACTGATTTTTCAATACGCAACTCAATCTGACGATAAAACAAGAGGATCAAATTAATCAAAATATTTGATAAAATATAAATTTATATGGACGTATATAGTTTATCTAATAATTGGAAATATTGAATTTTGCGATATTGTAAGCTTCAAGCTTACGATAATTTTAAGGTTGTCGCACTCGTCACTGATACGTTCGGATTTAAAAGGATCACTAATTCTTCTGATCGTATACTTGCAACTGATTCATAAACAGATAAGTCGACAGTTGAAAAATTTTTTGAATTCTCTGCGTGATCAGATAATGTAGTAGATTAAATGGAAATTGCCGATATAATTTGTTATGATCTTTTTATATTATGTTTCTTTGATAGTTCTTTGAATTGTTATAACCGCTCTAATTAAAAAATGTTTTATTGCAGAAATATAATAGTTATTAGTAATTATTATTATAATATCATTTCTCTTTACATTTAGAGATTTATTCAAAGATTCGTCATTTCCTCTTTTAAAAAATTTTATTAATTAATAAAAATAACATAATTAAAATATAAATCAAGAATCAAAGTAAAATTGCAAAAGAGCCACGCGCAGTTTCGAGGCAGAAACCTCGATTTTTTAAGCGTAAATCCAAGAACATGGTGATTCGTTAATAATTGTGTCTATAATATGAGCGGAGTGGTTTGTGTCGAAAAACGAAAAGAGAGATAAGGTCCGTGTCGGAAATTACAATAGTAAGACTTACGTAAAAGAGACGCAACGCACAAGTCGACAGTACAAAGCCTTTGGCAACGCAAAATCTTAACCAAACTCACTAACTATCAACGGAGTAATGAGAAGTATCGTTCGGCGAAAAAGGTGAGATGATAAAAACAAATGTTACCAATAGCGGTAAACAACGATACAAAACAAATTAAAGGTTGTCAAAACAGTGAAAATGGAAAACAATATATCAGCATTGTCTGTAGTATAATAAATTAAAGTAATAAATAAATAAATATATATAAAACGGTCCGGACAAAATATCCAAAAAATAAAAACAAATAGTTGTCGTTGTAAAAAAGATGGTTGTCAAATGAGTTATGTTAAATAGATAAATAAATAAATAACATTTAGAAGGTTGTCAAGTACAGTAAAATAATTATAAATTAAACATAAAAATTACAATGAAATATAAGATAATTAAAAACGCCCCACATACGACGCATCGCAATTATCACAATTAATTTTCTAGACAACATTGCTGCGGGCCGATTGTGGGCAGGAGTCTTTGTGCACCTTAATAAACTTGTTCATTTAACATATCTAACAAAGAATGGGGGGTAAAAATCAGAGACCCAAGAGCTTTAGATTCCAGATCTTGAAGGACTATGTCCGCGATAATGGGGGACAATGGGGAACCCATAGGAGTACCGAAAGTTTGTTTGTAAATTACTCCATTGAAAGTAAAAAAAGTAGAACCTAATATCAGTCTAACCGCAGGAATGAATTCATAATGTGATATGTTGCAATTATTAGAGATGTAATTCCATCGAGAAGAGATGCTATCAATCGCTATATCAGTAGGAATGTTTGTGAATAAGGAAACGACGTCTAGAAATGAGAAGAAATATTATTTTATTTTATTTTACTGTACTTGACAACCTTTTAAATATTATTTATTTATTTATCTATTTAACATAACTCATTTGACAACCATCTTTTTTACAACGACAACTTGTTTTTATTTGTTTTTATTTTTTGGATATTTTGTCCGGACCGTTTTATATATATTTATTTATTTATTACTTTGATTTATTTTACTACAGACAATGCTGATATATTGTTTTTCATTTTCACTGTTTTGACAACCTTTAATTTGTTTTGTATCGTTGTTTACCGCTATTGGTAACATTTGTTTTTATCATCTCACCTTTTTCGCCGAACGATACTTCTCATTACTCCGTAAAATATAAATCATTCATACATTAAAATAAATAAAACAAATTAGTACACATACAATAAATTCACTCTTATTTAGAAAAAATATAAAATGCATGCGTGTATAAAGAAAAGAAAATTTTTATTATACACATAGCAACAGTAATATACAGATAAAGCAAAGTTGATGAAGCAGAAACGTGCCGAAATGAAACGTACTTGACAGAGATCACAAGCGTTGAAGGCGCTGATAACGATTTTCACTTAATGGTTAGTCGGCCGGCACGTGCAACTGAATGAAAATATCCATTATTGTTTGTCGACATTGTTACAACCGTAAGACTACATCATCAGTTATACGGAGTGAGTGAATACAGCTCCGTGTCTTACAATCAGCCGCGCGTATGTATGCCCGTTTCGATATCGTCACTGCCACCGTCGACGTTACAATTATGAAGACCCGCTTTCCGTCGTGGGATCTCGCAGGTTGTATTACGCAAAATCTTACGAATTGCGATTGTAGTAAGAATGGCGAAGCGAAATATTACGTTGCCAAATACAATAATGATCCAGACGCAGTATCTCGGAAACATGGCGGAAACGTTACATTCATTGTTAGCTGCATCAGAAATGTACGAAGCTCATGAGTAGAACTGTATCGCACAAGCTATATCTAGAATTACGTCACTCTGAATTGTACAAAGTAATTTTGATGTAATGCATGGCACGAAAAAACTTTGAAATTATAACTATAATTACTAAATGTTACGATTTTATATAATTTCATAAAAATATTTTATCTTAATGATTTCTCTCCTTATAAATTTCTATTTGATATATTTATACAAGATATTTCGGTCCCGAGACCTTTCGATAGAATAACGATCGCACAGATTGAAAAATGCGAGATTATTATCGAGTTAATGCGTAATTAATCCACGCTTTCACGATATCGTATCAAATTTTATTACTCGCTGAAGGCGACTATAATATAATGTTTAGATAGTGGCAGATTAACGCAAAGCAGCATGATGATGCATCGAAAATTCGCGCTTTCATAGAAAATGCCACGATATTATTGATGACTGTGATTATAGCTATTATTCATTCAATTTCAATCCTGAACTTTCCAAAGATATATTATGAATAAATCTCAAACACGTTCTAGATGTATGTATGCGACGTATGTAATTATCTCGGCGGAAATTATGTTCGACATATCCGTACGATAGTGTCAAATGAAAAAAGACTAATAGTAAGTAAACTTTTAAACATCAAAAACAACATCAAATTAAAAAAATTATTAAGATTCTTTAATCTTAAGATTCCTTGATTATTCTGTGCTAATATTCTCTTCTCATGCTGTATCAGTCTCGCTAAATCTGTACGACTCGTGTATCAGATATTTCGCCAAATAATAAAAGCACGATTTCCTGGAAACTCATGAACGCGATAAACCATAGAGACTATCTGCTGATAGTGCGATCTCACGCCCGATACTCGGATTGAAATTAATTATGTGACCTTTACGGGCATCTAAAGAGACGATATTGTCCACCGGCAAGCGTCGCAAATGTTCGAGTTCATAGCGCACGTGACGTTTTTCATAAGGCCGGAGGAGCATGCCGAATCGGCCATCTTCTCGCCTTATAGCAGCTAAGAAGCTAAAAGAATTCACATTATTATTTTGCGAAGCGTCGAGTAAGATCTCGGACGGAGAATTCTCTGTTTAAAGAATAGACGAAATTCTATCAAGTAATAATTCTCCCGCGGAATATATTTTCATATTTAAAATATAATATCGCGGAATAAAATCTCTGCTATTTTAACGAACATGTTAAAATATAGATATATTTTGAAATTCAAATAGTTTGATTAAAATAATATGAAAAATTTTTGTAAAAATTAGACTGCAAATATCGTGATACTTTAAAGATAAAGAATTGATATTTTTGAAAAAAAAAAAAGCATTATGAAATGCCATTGTAAAACATATTGTATTCTTCATGTTTTCTTATATAATCCTCGAAAATGTATTACAAAACATTAAAAAATTTTTTCATTTTCCTATATAAATCTCTTCTCTCTGTGTCCGAAATATTTTGTCGTAACTTTAATTATAAACTGCCAAAATAAAATGGAATTCTTCAAGCTGTGAATGACGAGGGATTAAACGCGATATTAATTATAATTTGCTTATAGAATCGACTCGATATAGCGTCATACAGGCGGAATATATTCTTTAAGAGATAAGCGCGCCACGAACGAAACACAAAATGACAAGAGGGGTCGCAAGGCTATTTCGCTAAATATAGTAAACTTCATTGTGTCGCATCCTAATGCATGCGATTATACACGCAAAGCGAGGACGAAATGAGTACGTAAAGCAAGCACAGACACTATACGACCGATTACAACGATAACGAAGCTATCGAATCAATCATGGAACTTGATTTTCAGGCGCGTTCTTCTGTGATGATGACACGCTCGTCACACATTGAGTGATTACCTCCTCCGATAAAACATGTTTTTGCTCACGGCACTATTTGTGACAAAATTCTTACAATTAGGACAATGTTTTGTAATAAAGTCGATTGTCTGCGAAGATTTGTCGGTTAATAATGATTTCAGTATGTATATATACGCGCAATACATGCTATTTTGTTGTATGTAAAAATTTGTATTTATCAGATCACATGGAAGTTGCTTTCTAAAAACGTTACTGGTAGCAAGCAATCTCGCGTGATACAAATCTCTTATTACGCGTATTATAGAAATACGTAATATCAAAACAATTAATCATGCATAAGTTGACATATATTAAAAATGCTAAATATAAAAAAGTATTAAACAATGCAAATTTACATATATTTGTTGATAACATAGTATTTATCAGTATTAATTAGCTATGCATTTATCTTAAAATTTGACTGATTCAAGTAGGATGCATAATATTCGATTATGTATACATTTCTGTAACTGCTTTTTAAAAAATAATAAAATATATCCATAAATTATTCGTATTAAGAAACTGTATAGAATTTACTATAATTTGTTCTTCTGAGATAAAAAAGCCATATAATTTGAATACTAAATAATTATTTTTTGTTTTATATAATATATAATTTAATTTAATTTTTTTTTGCAATATACAAAATACATTAAAACAAAATTATATTTAACATCATCACTATTCAAACAATTAAGAAAGTAGTTAAAAAAAAAACAGTTTGCAAGGATTACTTGAACAACATTAATAACCGGAAATTTTCAAAATCAATTTATTAAAATTTTTTTATAAACGCTCTTTCAAATCAATAATAGAAACATTATATTATACATTTTGATTATTTCGAATTTATATTAACTCAGGATTCCGCATATACTCACCGAAAGACAAACAAATTTCCGTGACGATTGGCTAATTGATTAGCTAATAAATCGCGATTGAAGATGAATATCAGCTCACACTTGAGGGAAATCCTGAATACGTCTCACTGGCACCTAGCAAGTTTCTCTTGTCTTATTCGGCACCCTGATGTATCTTTCTGATGTACTGGCGAACGTTTCAGTAGTTCGGATCGGCCGCTGAGCCGCCGACAGGAGTATATATACCTACTTGCGAAGGCATCCCCCACAGCATCCCCCGACTGCAACCCGTAGCCAATCCTCGAGGTTCAACCCCACCAATCGTTCTCCTACTCGCGGCTACTTACGTGGATCTTCCTTTCATAGATCCCTCGCGCCGCACGATCGCGCCTTTCTAGGTAAAATGCGATCGCTTAACTCGATATAAAAAAATAATTTTACTATACGTATTTTTACCAGAAAGATTATCCACCCTCATATCAGATCGATCGCAAAATAATGCAAACTCTAATTAATTCTTAATTTTAATCGTTTATTGCAAAATGTATATCTACAGTCTTTTTTTCTGACGTTGTCTTTTTAAAAATGCGACAGCCGTATATTTATACTCTTCCAAAAATATATATTTAATTGTTATTCCTTTGGAACTGGATATTCATTTATTTATGTCTTTGAATACAGAAATTTTGGAAACCGATAATTCTTGGCGAAGACGAGACGAACGATGCTTTTATAACGAACTGATTAAAATCACACAAATGTTATTACAATAAATCAAGATTAGATACACACGACGGAAAATTTCGTATATAAAAATAACAAGATGACGCATCTGTCGCAATGGCTATCTCGAATAATCTACGTATGTATGTAATCATGTATTAAATAGATTACTTTAATCATTAAAAAAATTTAAAAACATCTATTTTTAATTATACACGCGCGACTTATTATCAACCGAGGAGATACTGTATTACGGTAATATACATATAGCAACAGCTTTGACTGTAATCCTATTATTCAAATTTTCTCACCAAGCCCATCCGTCTCTCTTACCTATAGCAATCTAATAATGAAATAACCTTTATATTAAAATTCGACTCGTACGATCCATTCGCCGGTTCGCACCTCCAGGCCGTACAGTTACAATGTAGGTCGAGTAGATATCCACTTTGGAAAAGTTTAAAAGAAACATATCCGGCACGCGGTACGAGCACCAATCACACGATCGCCAAACGTTAAGCATCCTTTAGTTCAGTAACTTTTGAATGGCGATAACGACGCGAGCTTACACGCGTCGCGAAATCTGGTAGATAGGAATGACAGGAAGGATAACGAGAGAAAAAGAAAGCAACTATAAAGAAACATAATCCCTCATGCGTGGGCAGATCGTGACGGACATACTGACAAATACAGCCAATAAGAACTTGACCGAACGATGATGAGGCGAACAAAAACATTGTTAATAAGAGGACATCCTGTGGCGCGAGGATCCATCGTCATCCATTTTAATTCGCGTTAATCCGCATCTTTGCCAATATTGATTATTTTGATTTCTCCTTTATTTTCGTTTAAATTTATATATAATCTGTTCAGAGAAATTATCTTTTGTCCATCATATACATTGAATAAAGAAAATTATATCAAAAATTATAACTTTTTGCCATTAAATATATATAACGAAATCGAATCTAAAAAATATAGACATACAAACTGGGATCGAATCTGAAATTGATAAAATCAGCTTTATAGAAATTGCAAATTAATTTAAATCGTGTTTTATAGAGACAGCTTGAAATTAATTTATATATATATATATATATTGTTTTACATAAATGCATTAGCAATAACAAAATAATTCAAAGAAGGCAATTTTAAGAACAATGATCTTGCAATTATTCACAGTAGCAGCTTACAAATGTGCGACAATATATTTATTAGGGTAAAATAACTCTTTCAGCTTTAAAACAGAGAAAAAATAACCTGGCTCATTGTCACCAATTCACCTTTAATTTGAAACAGACAGAGAAGCACTACGTGATAAGAGAATCCTGCGTTTACGAGGATTCTGTTAAGCTTTCTCGATATATCCCCTCCCTTTCAACGATTCTTTCCGCCCCTCTGTCCCCCTAATACGTTTTCGTCGTGCTTATCACCGCCGTTGATTTATAACATCAATCGAACGATTTTGCGGATGTTCCGCTTACATTTACTCGTGGTGGTAGTAACCCTTGGATAACGCCGATAAGCAATCGCTAATATATCGCATCGCGGAATGCCTCCTTCTACTCTAGGAGATCATAGTCGAAGGAGAACAGAACAGGATGGAGGATTGCATGGATTGATGCATTAAGCAATACGATACGATCGGTTTGTCGCAGCCGCTTAACGATTGTTCGAAACGACGAAGAAGATTCGCAGACGATGCATAAAAAATGTCATTGCGTGGTTATCAAGTCTGTCGCACTCATGAAACAAGCTTAAGTTAGCCTGATATAGGAGTTCACAGGATACTCTTACCCTTCCGCCACAAAGGAAAGCGATAAAATTACCGCGGAGCGAAATCAGCAGGGGCTGCGTCTGAGAAACATACTTCCGTTGTTCAGATTGTAGTTGTCGGTGTAGAATTTTTGATTTAAACTAAGTGCGCGCTCGCATTCGTGTATATTTATAAATACGTTTAAAATACATTTTGCACTCGCGGACTCGTTTCACGGGAAAGTTATAGAGAAGTTTGACGGTAGATGAGTTAACCGACAAAGTTACAACCAGTTCCGTAAAGCGCGGGTTACAGTTATTGTGCAAGCTCGGAAAGAAGCTTGCTCCGTGAGTCGAACAGGAATAATGATGTGTGTGTGTGTGCACGCGAGTGTGTATAGATCGTAATGCAACAATTCGACGTAAGAAAATATACTATAAAAAAAAACGGACTTATCAAATACTTTTAATATATTTTACATAATGCTGTAGAGAGAGAATAAAAGTATCAGAGAGTTTTTTAAAACACATATGGAATATTTATATGAAAAAGCTATGACATTTCATCTTATAGATTTACAACTTTGTATCAATAATTTCTGTTGATACAAAATAGTTATTATATAAGAATATAAAAATTATTATATAAGAAAAAGAAATTATTTACACATCGCAAATCGTGTATTGAGTAAAGACTGATTATTAACCGTTATACTTGTTTCAAATATCTATATTAGAGGAAAAAATATTAAGCGTAGATCACACAAAAATAAATAATCCAGCGAATAAAATGCATGAATAATATTAGATAAATTAGATAAAGCGCGTGAATAATGTCCAGTTTTATGGAAAAAATCATGAAATTCTCTCTTTTATACAAATATAATTTCGGTACATACATTAATTAAGTTTTATCTGTGTAATCCCCATTCGTGCGGCGGTGCATCCTTGTCTTCTGATCATTTCCACGATTATGCAAAATTGTTGCTATAAATTATAAAAGTACCGCGCCGGCTTTTATTTCAAAAGTTCAAAACGACAACGTGCACAATAATCCAATATACTAATAATAATTTCCCCGTTCTTGTTTTTATTAAAATACGCGTCAAATGACTATCATTATTTAATTATTTTTTAAAACCTTTTTTAACATAATATATAATTTTATTTCAAAAATTTGGATAAAAAATGATTCTATTTTGAAGTGTCTACTGCGATTACGCATCGAACAAGATGCTAAGAATCACTCTGTTCGTAGACTCTACAGATAAAGATTTACCTGGTGCAGGTAAATCACAGATAATTTTAAGCATATATTTAATGCTAATTTATTTATTAATTTTCCTTTGCTAATATATTATTTGTAAATTTAAAAAAAAATTATATAATAACTAATATATTATAATATTTTAAAAGCAAGATAAACATTTAATTTGTAAGGTAATATAAGAGTATTTAGTACTTATCTCTATGATATAAATGTATTTTACAATTTTACGATAGTACAATCATTGTAATCACAAAATTTCTTTTTTGGAGATGCATTCAATGTTTTGAGAATATCGTTTTCACATAAAACAAGCCTCCGTTTAAAAGAATGCAAACTTTTGACATGTTGTATAAAAAGATTCGATGTATAAAAAATTATTTAGCATAACTGGAAAAGATGTTTTTAAAATTTATTACTACACCAGATTGCTCGTTTTTAAATAATCAAATTACTGGAATATATTAAAATTCCCAGATCCTGATGTAGTTTGAAAAACTTAGATAGCCTTGAGCCAAGTCGATCTTCAACCGTATTATTATTCCAATTATCGCGTCGCTGTTCTGAAATCGTGAATACACGAAAAGACCACCGGCGCTTGCCTTCGTTAACCACGATCCAGTCTTGTTCATTCGGTCAAATCGCGACTGTAGGAAAACATCGCTATCCTCTAATGAACATCACGAATCCAAGGAATGATCGGGAAAGAGAAATAATAATAATAAAAAAACAGAGGTAAAAAGGAGGCACCGTCGACGGTATGAGCGACCATCCGCCGCCGATCCGCGAGCGGCGACAACGAGGTCGTAGTGGGGAAGACGGGAGAAGAGCAGTCGGAGTAAGAGAAGACAACACATATGAGTAGGAGAAGGAAACTAACTATGGTGATTATTTGTGATGGTGGTGGTCGTGATGGTGGTGGTGGAGGTGGTAGTGGCGGTGGCAGAATCTCCGCAACAGGTAGAAGAAAGAGGGGGCGAGGAGAAGGAAGAGGAGAAGATCGGGCGCGCGAGAGAGACGAAGAAGAACGCGGGAGAGACGAAGAAGAACGCGGGAGAGAACGGTCATTGCCACTACCTCACCTCGAGAGAATCCGTCTAGAGTCCCCGTCACCACGAAAAGCGTCGACCCCGACACGGTCTACCATCCGCGGCTGTCCCGCAGTTTAGCCTGCCGTCGTTTATACCTACCTACCTACTCGGCTTCACCTACCTATCTACCTACCTACAAACTCGTGGGGGGGCTGTTGTGCTCCTCTCTTACGAGGACGCGAGCGAGCGAGCGCGCGCGCGCTCGGCCGATGCGTGTCGTCGTGGCCTGCCGATTCTTCGTGCAGGGGGAGCGAGACCGCGAGCGAGTCCCACCTGGATCGGAGGGTTCGGTTGATCCAGAAGTCGTGAACCGAGCAAACCAGTTCGATAGGTGCCAGCCGTGGCGAGCAGATCGAGCCGGCGGCTGCCAGTCCGAGTATACGTCGAGAGGTTCACGTTCTCCCATCCTGTCGCGGTTCTCGTCGCGAGTCCGACTGTCGCGGGTGCCCCGAGGTCGATCGAAGGGCGTTCTCCAAGCCCAAGGAGGTTGCCGGGTCACAGATGAGACGGGGAGGCGCCGGACGCGAAGACACCACCACTCGACAGGCTTCGACCACGTGGCCGCAGGTGCCCGTTGCGATCGCGAAGAAGAACGCGGGAGAGAACGGTCATTGCCACTACCTCACCTCGAGAGAATCCGTCTAGAGTCCCCGTCACCACGAAAAGCGTCGACCCCGACACGGTCTACCATCCGCGGCTGTCCCGCAGTTTAGCCTGCCGTCGTTTATACCTACCTACCTACTCGGCTTCACCTACCTATCTACCTACCTACAAACTCGTGGGGGGGCTGTTGTGCTCCTCTCTTACGAGGACGCGAGCGAGCGAGCGCGCGCGCGCTCGGCCGATGCGTGTCGTCGTGGCCTGCCGATTCTTCGTGCAGGGGGAGCGAGACCGCGAGCGAGTCCCACCTGGATCGGAGGGTTCGGTTGATCCAGAAGTCGTGAACCGAGCAAACCAGTTCGATAGGTGCCAGCCGTGGCGAGCAGATCGAGCCGGCGGCTGCCAGTCCGAGTATACGTCGAGAGGTTCACGTTCTCCCATCCTGTCGCGGTTCTCGTCGCGAGTCCGACTGTCGCGGGTGCCCCGAGGTCGATCGAAGGGCGTTCTCCAAGCCCAAGGAGGTTGCCGGGTCACAGATGAGACGGGGAGGCGCCGGACGCGAAGACACCACCACTCGACAGGCTTCGACCACGTGGCCGCAGGTGCCCGTTGCGATCGAGAGTGCCAGGCCTGGGTGACTGACGTTCCAGGTGATCTCAAGGTGATCTCGTGGAACGTTCCGAAAATCTGATTCGTTAGCTCGAGACACCGTTTATACGAGGACGACGATGCATCGTCGCGAGGTCTGAAGAGAACTATAGAGCAGAGACGCGACAGAAGCAGAAGCAACAGCAGCTCGGCGGTGTCAGTCAAGGTATGCTTATGTCTCAAGGTCTCGGGTATATGAAGAAGCGTCGCATTTTCTTGCGCGGGTGGCCTTCGCTGAGATTACAACAGACAACGGTCGGTATCGTTTTTGCCGGAGAGAGAGGGCGACGCACTTTGGCGGATAATTAAGCGGTTCCTGCGCTGCCGCGGGTTTCACGGTGGATGCTGAACTTGGACGAACAGGTGGTTTCTCTCCTGCGGTCTCTCGTCCTTGATCCTCCGGGTCAACACCGGCGCGATTTATATTTTTTTCTGTTTCTGCGGTCGAATAGTCAGTAACTATTAATAGACCGACAAGGTTTAACTTCTTCCAAACCGAAAAGAATATATTAATTTTATTACTGCAACGTTTGATAGATTCTAGCTTAAAAAAATTGTTGATATCTTGATCTTTTTTAGAATGAAGATGTAATTTTGAGCGATAAAAAAATCTATAGAAAAAACGAATGATAACAGTTGTCAAATATACTGCCTATAATATTTCTCTAACAATATTCTTATGCAAGAATATCTTCAGCAAGATACATTTCATGTAATTAAGCATTTAAAATTTGCTTTGAAAAAAGCCATACAGCTGAATTAATTATATAAATAAATTTTGATTATAGTAAACAAAAAGGGCAAAAGTAAAGATAAATAATTTACATTTGGTTAAATTAAACTTAAAGCAAGTAAAATATATAAAAATGATAGATTACACAGTGGCTTCATTTCAGTAAATATCAAAATCATCCGCTTAATGAACACGGTTTATTGGCCGAATAATCAATTCAGAATTTTATATGTGTATATGACCGTGACGTACTACATCGACGAGCGGGACATATTGCCGATCCGTTGTCGAAGTTAACCGCATGTTCTTTAGAATAGCGGTATACTTGACTCGTTTCAGCTGAATTTCATTCGTACGTGGCACCCGGGCACCCGTGCGTGTACCTGTACGTGTGTAAACTAACGTCTGTCTTTGATTTTACGTAGTTTCATGCATTATTCATGCGGTTTCGCTGAGAAAAAAATCTAGTATTCTTTGAAGCAACTTGTTTATTTCGACAATATAGCTTTTAAACGCTTCTCTAAGACGATATGAATTATCACTGATAAGACGCACTGTTTTTTATCAGGATGTCTGTAATTTGTTAAAACCGATACGGAGATAGTAACTTAGACTTGTCAGAAAGGTTTGAATTATAACCAAAATCGACATTTTTTTCCTACTTTCCATCTTAATTAAATTTCAATCTGTGTGTGTGTGTGTGTTTCGGTACTTTAAATACAATCAAATCACATTCTTTTTTTAAATTATTTAATCTATAGTTTTGCCAAAACTTCCTCTTTTAATTTTCTAACAATAAGTGGGGAAACTGTTTGTTCGCTGCAAATTCGAGATATAAATAAAGTAAGAACTCGATTCCTATATAAAGTATAATCTATCGAAAATTTCTAGAATCTATAAATGTGAGAAAATTGAGACGAAAAATAGCAAAATTTCGACTCGCGGGAACAGCTCTTTATCTTTACATGAGATTTCAATTAAGATTCAAATAATAGTAGCGTTGTAAATAGCCAGATGGTTCTACAAATTCTCGGATGATTTTCTGGATAAAAGCTGATACATACCACCGTCGTAATCAAAAGTTCAAGTCAATTTTATACTAGCACATACATATAATATGATACGCGTTATTCGTCAAATAAAATTCTATAAAATTCTCAGACAATTTTCTTGGATGAAAGCTGGAAGGTACCGTCGTAATCACAGCTCAAACCAATTTTATAAGCTATCGTATACGGCATAATACCTGTAAATACGTTATTCGCTAAAGGGAAATAATCTATGATAATGACCCAAGGATTGAGAAAGGGGGTTTTATTCGCGCATAGCGTATCTCGGCGCCAACCCACATGTGTGCGCCTCGCATTAGATACGTGAGTACAAATGAAAGTGGCAGGTACCGTTACCACGCGAGTGCTGCCTTACGACAAAAGCTATTTCTACGATGCGTATATCTCGCGTATGTACACTATACGCACGTGCGTTCTAGTCGCTTTCGTCTGTCAATTAAGATACGTCGTTTTTCTCAAACGAAAGAGAATATCAATTCCGTGAATATGTAAAAATCTTATTAATATGCTAAATACGAAAAAAGAACATTTATATTAACGTGATAAAACGTTCGTACGCTATGATAAAAAATAAAAATAAAGAAAGTTCTCTAAAAAATTATTTATCTGTATGAGATAAATTGGTGATGATGTTATATTGTGTTACATTATCTTAAGCTCGCTGCAATATCGCGAAGATCATTAAATTAATTAAAGATTATTAAAGAAATCGATTATTACTCAAATAACTGCTCCTCTCATTCTATAAAATATAATTAAGTGCAGCATTTTGTTCGCCGACAAAGAGCCCGGCGTATTTCTAAATTATTTAATTTAAGATAAAAGAGAGCGACGCGTTTTTCCAATGATCGAACAGATTCGACGAGCGCCAATTGCAAGTCGCCCGGCACGTATTATGTCGAATTATGTACGCTACGTTCCAGTCAATTAATAGGGGCGTCGAGTGCTCGTACTTTGAACGAAGAAAGATACTAATTAGAAATGCGTCGACTGGAGAAGATAACCGTTGTCCAGTGTTTTAGAATCCGGGAAAGAACCGATGACCTGACCATCGACAAGCAAACGCAGCTCACGTCGACGCTCTCTCGTTCGTTGCTTCATCCACCCGAATTCCTGTCTCTGGATAACTGTAACGCTTTTTATCGCTTCTTCGAGATGAGGCAACGGCGAGTGCACACTGAATGAAATCACTGCATTTTCTCGCGATTCCTCCGCCAGTAAATGGCCGGAGATTCAATGTAGAAATATTCGCTCGGTTCTCGATACAATCGTTCGGAGGATAAACTTATATAAATTCTGTAACTTGCCGTCTTCACAACAAGAATATTATATTAAAAAATATTATTTATAAATTGAGAGTTTTGCACAAACTGTAAAAATATAGACGCGCTTATGGAATTTTTCTCAAAGAATGATATAAAGATTTCTTCGAAGATTTAAAGATAGATTTATGGCAAAATTAAATATTAAGATAACAACAATTAATAAATTAAAACTGAGGGATAAATGCGTGGCTATTTATAGTGATAATCGATCGTGAATTTTTCGATTTGAATATAAGGAGCACACACGTGGATCGCTTTGATGATCGCCGCTACAGTGCGATCCGGCAAAGTATGACGTTACGATCAAATTCCTGCCTCCGAATAACTGTAATCCGGTTCACGGAGCCGACCGTACGACGATGGTTATCGAGTAGTCATCACTGAGCTCGCTGAAGGTTTTTGGCATTTCGACATGACGTAAGATACAGATGCGATGTGTCAAAAATCGGATCTAGAGATCTGAAACAAAATCTCGATATTCCTATCTGGAAGCAAATCAACAATTTAATTCTTCTTCTTCTTCAGTTTTATCGATCACAGATCCATCGAATAAGCCCGCAAAATGAACGTTTCCCGCTCAACCTGGTCGTTGACGGAATCGATTTGTCCTTCGTTGAGACTAAATTGTGGAAAAGGCAACTCTGTCACGTGCGACCTTAGAATTATTACTTTATCATACAGCTCGCGATCAGCTGTAGACTCTACCGAACTTCTCTTTTCTCATCAGAATTCCGGACGCAATCTGTCGAATTACGAAAGTTCTGCCGAATTACAAAAAGATCGAGCGTGTGACGTATTTATGAAACGCAGTATGAATGTGTGCGTGCTTTTTAATTTAATTTTTAATTTACTTTGTTTGTAGAAGGCAATCATGATAATGTTGAACACATGCACATGCTCCGCTTCAAGCGTGTTCGATGAATATATTACAAGATTACGAATGCACGAATAGTTAATTAAATCCGAATATAATTTTACGCTCGATGAACAATCCGGCTTATCATTTATTTTTTAACATTCCAGATAAAATCAGTAATACGTAATATGCCGTTATTAAGAAAATCGTGTAATCAATTAATCATAATTAATATAATACTAGTGCCTAGTTTTGCATCAGGAAAACATTTTACACTTCGCATCGCGCTTACAATATGCATAGTTGAACGTTTGTTTGTTCCGTTTGTCGTTGAAAGATGAATGAGCTCTCGGTGTAATGAGAAAGCAATTTGTCAAGCGATTCAATATCACTCTGACATCTCGGGGTAATTAATCCAAAATTATAACAGTGATAAAAGACGTAAATGATACGCCGGTCGCGAAAGAGGATCACCGCGCGACTAAAAGTAGCAATTCCGGTGGCGAATTGAAAAGAGGCAGTCTGTGCGAGTCGCGCTGCTAAAAATGAACGTTAAAGCGTAGCACCTTGCCGTAATCAAATGCAATCACATAGTGCAATTACGTCCAGTCGGACAGACAGTCAGTTTTTTTTCACCTTGCTTATTCTTCGTGAGAATGTTCTCAGACTTATTCTCGTTATGCTGCGAAAATGTCACAGTCGACAGTGTCTGAATTTTATTTATTTAAAGCTTAGCACAAATCTTGGGTCAAAATAAAGGGCCACGTTGTGTGCGTGTGACAAGGAATTGTAATCTTATAAAAATTTATTTTTCGTCGTTATTCATTGTTATATGCGTTTATTTTTCATGAAAAAGCGACGATAAGACGATACGAATAAGAAAACAAAAATAAGTGTTTAAAAAAAAAAAAATTAGTATTAAAATCAATATTATAATTTCTTCTGACTTTTTCGTCTGTGTTTCAGATGTGCGTCCGGCGAAAACAGGCTTGGTCCGCCGTTTTCATCAGCAACGTGTTGATCCACACCGTTGTTATCGCCAGTCCGATCTATGTTCCTCAATTTCTACCGGGAAGTAAGTACTTTAGATCGCTCTATTATTCGCGGGAAGAGTATCAATAGTTTTCCTCCAGATAGCATCGATACTTCAGAGGGCCTATCTTCCGGATAGTTCGGAGAATCTCTCTGCAACGCACAATATTTTACGATTGCAATTTGCTGATTAAATTACCGTTATGTTTTACGTTTTACGGAAATTAAGCCTCGATCGGCGGATCGATCTCCGATATAAATAGCTTTAATTGAGCATAATTCTGTGGATACAGTCGAAATAAACTCGTTGCATTCTTTTTCATATAGCTACATTTCTCAAGACCCGCTATTGATCCAGAACGATATTAAGACGCCGCTTAAAATTACTGCTCTATATATTTTTTCGGTAATACCTGGGAATATAAATTTTGCGCAGTATTTTTGTAAGACGTACGATGCTCTTAAATGAAAATTTTACCCAGTGAATATTGCGCAAGATATATCAAGCATATCAATATTTATGGAATTTAATTTAGCGAAAAATTGTATATATTCTGTATTCTTATAGAAATTTATTTATTATAAGGATTTATTATAAGGAAAATTAATTCTCTGACTGACATATTTCTCTCAGCTTTCCAAAATTAATATTGCAATGCGCATATTTAGAATTTTAAAATAATTTTAGATATTGTAGATGTAGCGTGCATTTTAAACTGATTCCTCCTACAATATATCTGCGTTCGTCTCGCTCTGGCTCTTTCACGCTCGTTGCATTTTCCTCGTGTGTCAGCTGAGTAACGGATCGGTACACAAATACCAGTAACCGGCACAGCAAGGTCCGATCATTTTCTACGCGTGTGCGTAAGCGCTTACCTGTCTCCATCGCGCAGCGACATTGAACCTACCTTGAATTCGTATTCGAACGGGACGTGGGCGGACTGGTCAGTTTTCTGTAGAAGTGGGTCAAATGCGGTCATCGGGCCGTGTGGCTTGCAGTGATTTTTCCGTCATCCCGCGATTCCCCGCCGTTTTTCGCGCGACAA
>NW_021850877.1:1421884-1429897 GCF_003651465.1 Formica exsecta
TCCTGCTGGAAATATTGGAAAGAAATGATGATCTCATTATATTTTATCATTACTCCTCTAATTAACGTTATGTATTGTCCTATATATTTTCCTATATATCTAATTATTTTATTCTATCTATCTTATCCAATTAAAAAAAAAAAAAAAAAGATAATAGTTCCTATATATAATCCTATGAAATTTTAAGATAGCATTTATACGAAGTTGCGACAACTCGCAACTTTGTTGTCTGACAATACAATAATATTGATATAAATCGGTCTTGATGGATAGATCTTTTCTCAAGGACCGGTGAAACTTCCGTTTTCGCACATCGTTCGTCGCGATCAGATAAAGCACTTTCCTACGATGTGATCCGCGGCGCGAGTGAAATTCCTCGCGCACGATTGCGTGGGCGTGCGCGCGGGCACACGCATACCCGATGTGAGCACGCCGGTTGAAATTCCGCCAGCTGCATGAAGGCATTGTCAACTTTCTTTCGTGACTAACTAACGTGTCACTTCCGCCAGCACGAATTCTCTAAGCGGAAGGATGACCGACGCGCAGGACTTTTTGGGCGAGCGGTCTGACCGACTGACCTGGTGATTCAAATGCTGGAACCGCAAACAATTTTACGCTTGATTTTCACTCGCCGCGAGAAGCGTTCCGACGTGTCCGCGAAAGAAAGTAAATATTCGCGGAAAAACGACGACGTTTTAACGGCCTGACGATTTCTGAAGCGCTGGTTATAACTGTTGTCTTTGACGATCGGTTCATCAAATCAAACAAGACGAATTAATCAGCAAAGTCATCTTTAGACCTGTAATTTTATGGATAACACCTCGAATTTCTCGTTCAAATATCACAATTCTATTTTCTCTACTCTAGCGTCATCTAAAAACGATGTAAATATTACGTAGCGTTATTCAACAACGTAAAGTCCCGTGTTCATCGCGCTAAACGATCTGTCACTTTCTTTGGCGCGGTATACACGGTGTATCGCGGGTATACTACGAATATTCACGGATTTTCCAAGCGAATACCAAGAGCGCGTCTGGTCCATCCAGGCACGTCAGGTCAGGTATGTCCGTTTAATCATGCCGAGCCGGGACACCCTGGAATGTGTACGGTGATTTCGTTGGACCAAAGACCTGCGAAGGAAGAGAGAAAGAGAGAGAGAGAAAGAAAAAGACGGAGAGGAAGCGGGAGGAGGAGATTGTGATGGTGTCTTAGAGGAAACGGGCTGTTACATTAGGCTATGACTGTGACCCACTTTTGGGTCGGGCAACTAGCTCATACATTGAAACTTAACGGTACCGAGATGCTTCGCCTCGCCTGACATCAATTCGTTCTTCGATATAATACGCCATACGCCGTATGGCGTATTAGTGTTAGTGTTTAGTTTACAATCGACTGCTTGATAAAACCGCGATTCTGGGAAAAAAAAATCCAATCCAGGAGATTATTTGCAACACAATTTACGATCTTATGAAATTTTTCATGATAACTGGAGACGAGTCTCTCTCAACTTTTGTTCGAATCGTTGTTAACAAACATATGTTTTTTCTCATTTTTTGACACATTAATCAATCTTGTAAATAAAATTATTGCTACGATGTCTAACAGCTGTGTGAAGCTTCAATATAATGATATTATAAACTTCTTATTAATATTCTCTGAAATCTTTGTATTTTTTGAAAGTACAGGTTTTATTTTGCGGAGACTTCTTTACCTTCCTCCGATGCGCGCTGCTCTTTCGCGGCTAACTGTATTGCTCGACCGTATGAATCATTGTCAAAGCAGACTCTTGTCATTCCGTTATACGCCTCTGATATTTCCGACTTTTTAAGTTTACACGTGACATCTGTTTGTTTATCCACTTTCCGCTCCGTCGACGTAATGCACTAAAGACCCAGAGAAAATTCCTGTTGTCCCGATTAATAATGGATATATGATTTTCTATTCTCTGGCAAAAATACTTCAAATAATCCTATAAATAATCTTATTATAAATTTGTAAAAAAATTGCATAAAATAATATCGATAAACCTAGTAACAGCTTTCGTGTGTGTAGGCGGTATATTAATAGGACATTATAATCATCAGCTCACGTATTCAGCTGATATTTGCACTTATAGCAATTTCGTTGAGTCGGAGCTATCCGTCATATTTGCGCTGCTTCCCTTTTTGATTCTGTTTCGCAATTATGCGCCGTTTATGCCACCCCGCGTCTTCCATCATCCGCGGCTCCGAGATCGCGGTTGAACGCACAGCAAGACCATTAAGAGAGAATTATAAGCAGATACGTTGACGATACGGGAGCAAAGTGTTACGGCCGGGAATGTGTATCGTCAAATGAACAGTTATAGACAACGGGTGAGGGTTGATATAACACTCTTCGGAGGAGATCAGAGAACACGGAAGCATTTATCTAATCGCTATTGACGGCGCGGTGCGAATTTCTCCTCGAGGCATTTCCATGCGCGTACAACATTTCAATCCTTCCCCCCGTGATAAAGGGGTCTTTACCTTCGTATTAACGTGCACGAGATAATCTTCCCGAACGGAAGAATTCTTTGTCTATTGCCTGAGACAATCGCGTATATCGTTATGAGACATCACGACAAAGTTCCGGTGAATTATTTTTATAAAGACTAGAGGGAAAAGTGGTATATAAAAAATAGAATATTATAATATTATAATATTATGTTATATTATATTATAGTATTATATATTTCGCGAGGATATAAACCAAGAATTATAAAAATATTAAAAGAAACTGAATTATAAGAAACTGAAGAGTCTCTAAGATAAAAAAACAAATTTTAATATAAATATAGTTTTCTCTAACGTATTGCATCAAGAAATATTTAAGAATAGGGATTTAAGATCAAAGAAATCAGTTTGTCGTAGAAACTCGCGAGGGACGTAATGACGGTCGTTTTTTTTTCCTTTTATCTTGCAGGCACGGGCAGAAACATCAGGCACTTGCCCTGCGTGTCACGCAGGAGCGGTGAGACCGGCGTATGCATGTTTGCGTTTACCTGCGCGAAGGCTAATGGCACGCATCTGGGCACTTGCATCGATCGTTTCTACTTCGGTAGCTGCTGCAAGATTGACGACGAGCCGGACATCTTCCCGCAGGACAACAGCATCGACGATGGGCCGCCGCCGCCGCTGCCGCCAAGGCCATTCATCACGACCCGCAAGCCCATCCCGAGCAGCAGCATACCGGAGTACTTTGCGAGACCGAAGCCGACAGATGAGAGGAAACCAGCAGAGGCTCCTCAAACCACGGCAAGTAGACGTAGCAGATTGCTAATGAAGCAACTAGCCGGCCTCACCACGTGTCAGCGAGATGAGTAGCGTGACAGCTTGAAATTGTTAGAAGCAAATCGATGGAATCGAAGTAACGTCTTTCAAGAATAATTGCTCTGTCAAGTCATTCGCGGCGAAGTTAATATCGATAAAATAGACTGATAAAAAAGTAATTTGCGGGTTCTTCTTGATGCCGCTTATTTTGAATCGTTTTATATATTTTGTAGAATGTGCACTGTGAAATCGTTGCAATTTAATTTAATTATATAAAAAGATTTTAATTTTATTAATTTTTAAACAAGTGAATATATGACAGCGAGAGTGAATTATGATACACAAAATGTGAGACATCATATTTTCTCATCTCTCATTCAGATATTATAATAACTTTCTCTGCGTGAGATCATCGAGATAAGCACAGCAGCTCGCGTAATCTCACAATCGATTCATATATTCAAGAAAGAAAGTTGCTCATTAAAGTGCTTGATCATCAGCATACATGTAGCAAAATATATGTATATAAATTTAACATGTAAAGATTTTAAAGATTTTTGAATCACTTGACACGTTAAATTTTAATTTCTTTTATATATACTAAAAAATTATGTAAAAAATTAGTTTATAATTATAATCAAAAATATAAGTTAACTTTATTAATCAGCTCGTGGCAGTGTTGCTTTTTAAAGGTCAGATAATATTAATCGAGAATCACCTACTATCCAGATTAATTATCAATAATTTTAACGTATCGAATTTTATAGACAACGCCTGTAATCTCGAGCACGCAAAGCACGCAAAGCACGCAAGCTTTAGCGAGTACATCGAGAAACACGACAAAGTTGGCGACGAAGAAGCCAACAATCACGACGGTCGAAATGACTACGCAGACTACTCGTCTCACTACCTTCCAAACTGTGCAAAGCGCCGCTGGGTCCAGCACGGAAGCTGCGTTGTTGAAGAGCACCGCCAGTACCGTGACTAGACCGGCAAGTACATCCCCAAGTACGACGAGGCAGCCTACGAAACCGCACACTTCGGCTTCCACTTTGCGACCTAGCAGCGAAGACGTGACAAAACCGGCGATCACTACGACGGTGTCGAAAGCGACCACGAAGAAACCCGCTCTCTCTACGATAACCGTGCAGAGACCGACAGTGCAAACTTCTCAGAAGCCGCTAGCTTCGACCACTCGCAGGCCGATCCTTCAATCAACTACGACGAAGAACATTCTCACGACTACGCAGCAAGTGGCACCCTCGACCAGATTCCCGCCGAGGAACACGACGTCGCCCAAACCGTTGAGTCAGACAACTATCAAAAAGCCTATTAGTACTGTCACCAGCACCAAGAGACCTGCCACCACCATTAACACCGTGATAACGAAACGCCCGGTGACAATCACAAAAAAACCTACTATTCCGACAAAAATACCGAGTCCTTCGAGTCCTTCGAGTCCTTCGAATCCTTCGAGTCCTTCGAAGCCTCCCGCAAACTCTAGCCTTGGTACTACTCTACCAGTGACGAGCAGGCCGCTCTCGACCTCCGGCTCGTTCAGCAATATCGGATCGTCCACGAATGTCACGGAGAGTACTTTAGCCTCCACTGGAACCAGACCGTCGACTATCGCAATATCAACAGCTACAAGCGCGAGTAGTCAAAAGATTTCCGCTACGACGAAGAGCCCGGATCAGACAGTGACTACCGCGAGAACAACGACTCTGAGGACGACGCCGAAGACGACAACGTCAACGAAAACGTCGACAATCAGATCAACCACTGTCAGACCTACGACAATAACTAAAACAACGACCGATGGCAAAACGACGACGTTTAGACCGTCGCTGTCTACTACAACAAGGCCGAAACCTACTAGGATTGCCAGCACGACAACCAAGACCACTAAACCCGAACACGAAAACAGTACCGTGACGACTACAGAGAGAACGAAGCCGTTGTTGTCGTCGACCGTCGGATTGACGGTCGGTGCTACAAGACCCAAACCCACCACAACAAAACCAGTAACTAAACCTTTGACAAAGATTCCGGTAAACACATCATCCAGCATCATAGAAGTTACCACGAGCATTTCGAGTTCCATATCCACGTTTACCGTTAGGAACGAAAGCACCTCGACCTACGTGCCTCCCACCAAGGGTCAGAATGTTAATCACACCCTCGAGGAAATCCCGTTGACTACCTATTCCCCGGGCTTGGTGACATGGAGTTCGAACTCTGACGAAGTCACCGCAAAGACGCCCGACACGTCCTCGTCAACGTCGACAGAGGCTACAACATCAGGTTAGTAAAAGAAATGTTATCAAAGTTTTTTCTGATATCGAATAATTGCGATGTGAGTTTTTAAATTTAATATTTAATTATAATCTTTTTTCATTAATCTTATATAGAAATTATTTGTTGCATTTTTTTACGTCACACATTTCTCACCGCAAATGTATATTTAAAAGAGGAAGATTTCGAGTTTTTGATAACTATTTATCATATCGGAAAAGAAAGGCAAAAGCAACTATTATAAATTTACTAGTAATCCGTCAAACTTCCCGAGCTTTCGCTATTTTCAGTGTTTTGATGCACGCGGCGTTCGAGGTGGATCGCTATCACGATTTCCTATTGATGACAAGAGCGTACCGTGCAGAGACCGACAGTGCAAACTTCTCAGAAGCCGCTAGCTTCGACCACTCGCAGGCCGATCCTTCAATCAACTACGACGAAGAACATTCTCACGACTACGCAGCAAGTGGCACCCTCGACCAGATTCCCGCCGAGGAACACGACGTCGCCCAAACCGTTGAGTCAGACAACTATCAAAAAGCCTATTAGTACTGTCACCAGCACCAAGAGACCTGCCACCACCATTAACACCGTGATAACGAAACGCCCGGTGACAATCACAAAAAAACCTACTATTCCGACAAAAATACCGAGTCCTTCGAGTCCTTCGAGTCCTTCGAATCCTTCGAGTCCTTCGAAGCCTCCCGCAAACTCTAGCCTTGGTACTACTCTACCAGTGACGAGCAGGCCGCTCTCGACCTCCGGCTCGTTCAGCAATGGCGGATCCAGCACGAATGTCACGGAGAGTACTTTAGCCTCCACTGGAACCAGACCGTCGACTATCGCAATATCAACAGCTACAAGCGCGAGTAGTCAAAAGATTTCCGCTACGACGAAGAGCCCGGATCAGACAGTGACTACCGCGAGAACAACGACTCTGAGGACGACGCCGAAGACGACAACGTCAACGAAAACGTCGACAATCAGATCAACCACTGTCAGACCTACGACGATAACTAAAACAACGACCGATGGCAAAACGACGACGTTTAGACCGTCGCTGTCTACTACAACAAGGCCGAAACCTACTAGGATTGCCAGCACGACAACCAAGACCACTAAACCCGAACACGAAAACAGTACCGTGACGACTACAGAGAGAACGAAGCCGTTGTTGTCGTCGACCGTCGGATTGACGGTCGGTGCTACAAGACCCAAACCCACCACAACAAAACCAGTAACTAAACCTTTGACAAAGATTCCGGTAAACACATCATCCAGCATCATAGAAGTTACCACGAGCATTTCGAGTTCCATATCCACGTTTACCGTTAGGAACGAAAGCACCTCGACCTACGTGCCTCCCACCAAGGGTCAGAATGTTAATCACACCCTCGAGGAAATCCCGTTGACTACCTATTCCCCGGGCTTGGTGACATGGAGTTCGAACTCTGACGAAGTCACCGCAAAGACGCCCGACACGTCCTCGTCAACGTCGACAGAGGCTACAACATCAGGTTAGTAAAAGAAATGTTATCAAATTTTTTTCTGATATCGAATAATTGCGATGTGAGTTTTTAAATTTAATATTTAATTATAATCTTTTTTCATTAATCTTATATAGAAATTATTTGTTGCATTTTTTTACGTCACACATTTCTCACCGCAAATGTATATTTAAAAGAGGAAGATTTCGAGTTTTTGATAACTATTTATCATATCGGAAAAGAAAGGCAAAAGCAACTATTATAAATTTACTAGTAATCCGTCAAACTTCCCGAGCTTTCGCTATTTTCAGTGTTTTGATGCACGCGGCGTTCGAGGTGGATCGCTATCACGATTTCCTATTGATGACAAGAGCGTACGAGCATTTCGAGTTCCATATCCACGTTTACCGTTAGGAACGAAAGCACCTCGACCTACGTGCCTCCCACCAAGGGTCAGAATGTTAATCACACCCTCGAGGAAATCCCGTTGACTACCTATTCCCCGGGCTTGGTGACATGGAGTTCGAACTCTGACGAAGTCACCGCAAAGACGCCCGACACGTCCTCGTCAACGTCGACAGAGGCTACAACATCAGGTTAGTAAAAGAAATGTTATCAAAGTTTTTTCTGATATCGAATAATTGCGATGTGAGTTTTTAAATTTAATATTTAATTATAATCTTTTATCATTAATCTTATATAGAAATTATTTGTTGCATTTTTTTACGTCACACATTTCTCACCGCAAATGTATATTTAAAAGAGGAAGATTTCGAGTTTTTGATAACTATTTATCATATCGGAAAAGAAAGGCAAAAGCAACTATTATAAATTTACTAGTAATCCGTCAAACTTCCCGAGCTTTCGCTATTTTCAGTGTTTTGATGCACGCGACGTTCGAGGTGGATCGCTATCACGATTTCCTATTGATGACAAGAGCG
>NW_021850877.1:1431107-1485761 GCF_003651465.1 Formica exsecta
AGCGTCGCGTTACACAATGAACGTTCGTTTTCTTCGATTTCACCGATTTAGCATACAGACGCAGAACGAATAAAGCTGCTAATCACGTTTCCAATAATTCCTCGAAGGTAGTGATCGATGCCGACGAAGGGAGCATATTTAAAATTCACGACTACACATCGCCGATTGTAATGACACATCAAAGTATAATACATGATACATGAAGACATTCGCATAGATCTATTGCAAAGTAAACGATTGAACAAAGACCAAAACGATTTTTCGAATATCATTTATGAATTTGACGGGGGAAAAAAAAATAAGATCAACTCGATAATTTATAAAAGTTCGCTTTAAATATATAATTTTGCATGAAATAATTTTTATAAACTTGGTTCATTTTTACTCCGAACATATCTCACACATCTGTTCGTTTCGAGATAATAAAAAAACGAAATTCATATCTCTTTCTCTTCCGGATTCTAACATCGCATTTATGATGCAAAAGGATATTATTCCGCTTCCGAAGTTCACGTATTTTTATGAGGTCAATGATTCGTCGTAATCTGTTTCGACCGGTTTCTCCCGAATGTCGCCGGGCACACATTAGGTCCAACAGAACGGATACACGTCCTTAAACGGCATAATTGTCTCTCGGTAATTATATGCAGAGCGCGAAACTAGACCGCATCGAGATGCATAAATAGATAATCCGCCATGCATTTATTCGCAGCGTTCGATAAATGCAAATATTTTATTCTGCTTAAAAACATCGAGCCTACCAAAATCGAAATTTTTGCTCCTATTTTCAATCTTAATTTTCTCTTGTTTATACATCCTAGAGACTTTCGCGATTGATTTAATTTATATAGTAATTAAGCTTGTACTTTATACCTCAAATACAAAATTATAAATTTAATTTAATTTGATTAAAATAAGTTAAATAATTTTGGAAGAGGATGATCTAATTGCTTAAAGTGTCAAAATAAGTGTTGGATTGAAAATTGAGATTAAAAATAGCAGAACAATTTTGACTCGGGTAATATTATACATGCGAATCAAGATCGTTGGAATTTGGATCCTAGAAGAGAGACAGCCGCTATGCGGATCATGCCGTTGCTTTGATAACTTGGTGCTATGATATACCATTGGGACGGAACATCGTAACGGTTTACAAACCGGCTATCTCTCGAGCTCTCCGCCGACGCGATTATAATCATCTCCTTTACGTATCTCTATCTATCTCTCGTCGTGCAAGCGAGAATTATCTTCTAATAACTATGCTCTGCTTCGCTACCTTGCGAGAAAGAGACAGAGAAAAGAGGGAATCGCTCTCCTCTTGACCATCCCAAATCAAACCGGTTCGCGCTGCCTCAAATTAACATAACGTATCTGCTCGAAACTAAAGCATTCTGAGAAATAAATGTTTACGGATTAAAGGAAGAATTTATCAGTGCATTTTTTTGTATATGTGATATCTTACAGATGTACAGCTAAAGATAAGCTTGCAGCCAAGTTTGAAATCAATTTACTTTCAATAAATTATTTTTATCGCAATAAATAATATTTATTCTCTTTCATTAGATGTAACGAAAACTCTGTTTGCCTCTTTAAATCATAAATTCACGATTAATTAAAATACAATTAGATTCTATTTCGTCCGTTCGCTTCGCAGAGCAAGCGGAAACTGATTGGTCGCCGATAACGACTCCGGACAGCTGGATAATGATTCAATCGCCTTCCACCGAAAATTTACCGCAGACTCAAGAGTCGACGACCGAACCGGTTGCGGAATCCACTGTACAGTCTTGGACTTCTGGTAAGACATATTAATTATAGCCTTTGCGAGAGCACTCTCCGCGGAGTTTGCTCGCGATTGAAGAATTTTCAAGAGTTGGCGTAATCGCGCAAACGAGCAGCAACGTGGAAGAAATATTTTCCAACAAGTCATACTAAAGAAATCAACTGAAAGCTCTTACTGGATTATAATATTACAGGAACGAATTTATGTTTGATAAAATCTTTTACGAGAATTTCTTACAAATAATATGCAATAAAAAATATATATTAAAATATATATTAAAATATATATATGTATATATTTTTAAATATATATTTTAAAATATATATTAGAAGAGAAACACATATACACGATAAATATCGTGTATTCTGACTGCTTTGTTTTTTTAGCCAAACCAATAACGGAGAGCACTATCAATCCCGATATCACAACAAAACCGATGATGACCACTTTGCCGTCAACGATCACCGGTATTACGATCGACACGGAACTTCCGGTACCGATGGAGACTCTCAATATGTCAGACTACAAACAAGGTTAATACTTAAATACTGTACGGCCGGATTGCGCTGTAATATTACAGCGAGCGCGCTTTATGCACGAATAAAAAAAATTGAATCGTTCCCACGTTCTCGTGGGTGACCGGTATCGTTATACTCGACTAGAACTAGTCTTGGGACTAAAAACAAAATAACCGGTGAAATGCGGAACCGGATTCGGGTCACTGTCGGAATTCGCGTTATTCCGTTCGATTTTGTCCCAGTTTAATTCTAAAGATGATCCGACTTTTGATTGCATACCGATATAGATCTTCTTCTCGCGGTAATATTCGACTTCTTATTCGATAAGAAAGAACCTGACTGTCACACCTGAGAGAGCAATTGCATTTTACAAGCAACAAAATAATTCTGCTGCGAATACAGTAAAATATATATATTTACTATAAAATTTTCCAATTTTCTTATAAAATATTTTGATACTATAATTAGAAATTTATTATTAGAAATTTTTGTAATTAGAAATTTTCAAATCCAATAGTTTTTCGCAGTTTTTAATTATTTCATGGTTTTTCGCCTACATCTTATCGCCGTATTTCGAACCAATCCATTTTTATGATCACTCTACAAATTTTTATTATTTATATTTTACTTAAGTAGTTAAAATCACATATAACAACGCTATAATTTACAAACTTACGTCTATTTTACTACTTTTTACATCATTACATCTAAATTGCCTGCCATTATTGGTAGTGCAGTTTAATTTAAATAATGACGCGATGTATAGTCATAAATAAAATTCAAACGCCTGTAATTTCCCGTAATCAACGATATGCGCAATTGAGCGTCGCAAGCGTGCACACATAATATTGTCGATACGAAAATATCTCAATTCCGCCTGCGGGCAGAGACAAAAGAATTAAATGAGCGACGCATCCGCGTAAAGATACCGTCGTTTATCCGATAATCGAACGAGCATAGTCCGTTCGTTCTTCAACATGATCAACCAACTCGCGAATTTACTGAAGGGTATGAACTCGACGATGTTTATCCTTGCAGTGTGCGGACGACGGCTGTTTCCGGAGCCCAGAATTGTCGGTGGTGATCGAAGCTCTTTCGGAAAATGGCCCTGGCAGGTGAGCATCAAAAATTTTGCACGCGAGATTATAGTTTAAAAATTTCCTATATTATACGCAGATATTTCATATGGTAGAATCTTTTCACAATTTTATTTATATATCTCATTTAAATATTGTTTATAAAAAAATATGTAATTTGTAAATCATGAGATCCATCGATCCACATCGTCTATTAAATAAAAATCGTGATAAGATTTTTTTAGATATACAGGAATAGGTAATCATGACGGCTAGTAATAGTCTTCCACGTAAGAAATAGCAATCACTCACGTATTACGTATAAGAGATAATGTGTAAATCGGCGCGTTATATGCCATTGAGTCTCTCACATTGGCAGATTTCCTTGCAGATCTCGTTACGTCAATGGCGATCGCAGACGTATCTGCACAAATGCGGCGCGGCATTATTGAACGAGAACTGGGCTATTACCGCGGCGCACTGCGTCGAAAGGTAAGTGTATCATGTTTGCTGTCACACCCACAATCTAGTTTTTTCCCGCTCATCTGGAGCTAGTCATTCTTCTCAGGACGTTCCTCAAGACTTTCCGCGAAAGCGCGCTCGCGCGCGTCTATAATCTTCTCGCACGATGAAAAAAGATTGTCTCTCTCTGTACAAACATTTTCTCATCTAACGTATTTAAAAGGAGGAGAAGAATGAAGACTATCACACGTGAATTTTTGCATCGTAGAATGAGATATCGTAAAAAAACCTACGTCGTTTATCAAGAATCAGAATTTCGAAAATTTTCCTACACCCTTTCTTATTCATATACTATCGTACGTCTCATGAATCTGTTTCTAGGATTGTGTGTGTAAAGGATTTTTAAGATAAAAATTTTTAATTAATATAATTAATAATTATATACATATTTCTTGATATTATTTAAAATGTAACACAAAATTGTCAACAGCGTTTTATCTCCGGACAGAGAATTTCCTGAAGAATTAATGGAGCAATGTGTGTATTTTTCAGTGTACCACCCAGCGATCTATTGTTAAGGATCGGCGAGCACGACTTGGCGAACGAAGACGAGCCATACGGATATCAGGAAAGAAGAGTGCAAATTGTAGCGAGTCACCCGCAGTTCGACGCGCGGACCTTCGAGTACGATCTCGCCCTTCTGAGATTCTACGAGCCCCTTCTACCCTTCCAGCCGAACGTCTTGCCGATCTGCTTGCCCGATGACGATGAAAGTTACGTTGGTCGCACCGCCTATGTTACTGGCTGGGGCAGACTTTACGACGGTACTTTTGTGTACATTTAGATAATTAATTGTGATGTTAAAATTGTAAACTTTTTGATTACTTTAAGAGAAAGTGATTTTATTGGGAGCCATAAAAAAATTAATTTAATAAATAATTTAATAATTAATTAATAAGAAAATAAATTTTTCCTTCCGCGCAGATGCTTGGGAGCAATATATCAATTTTCTATTTTTTCGCAGAGGGACCACTGCCGTCCGTATTGCAGCAAGTTGCAGTACCAGTCATTAATAACACCGTATGCGAAGCGATGTATAGAAACGCGGGTTACATCGAGCACATTCCGCACATTTTTATCTGTGCCGGTTGGAGAAACGGTGGATTTGACTCCTGCGAGGTCAGTATTTTTTACTTACATTTAGCATGAATTAAAGAAGCATGAATTAACTAAAATATTAAAATTCTTTTTATTTTATAAAAAAAACGGGATATTTTTTTTCTGAATATTTTGAGCTATATAAAATTTTTAGATAAGAGTTTTAAAAAACATGTTAAACATAAAGGAATAGCGTCAAAACCTTTGAAATATTCTTCTGTAAAATCATTTTTCGATCTTTTTCTTAAAAATCACTGATTTGATTATTATTACTTCTTAAATCTGTTTAGAAATAAATAAATATATGATTTAATCAATCGGTTTAAAGAAATTGTAATTTTACCAAAAGTTACGAACGATTAAAATCACTAAAGAAAATTGACTTTTCAAACTATGATTAAATATCAGGAAGAGCATACTCAGCAGAAAGTGTCGATTAAAATTTAATTAATTATATGAAAAAGAAAGTGGAAAAAAAATTATTCATCGATATGTTAACACAATGATAAGAACAAAAACATAAAGATTGTGACATACAATTTCGCGACTGCACTCTTCCCCTTAATAAAAATTCACCAATTATGTTCTCAATCAAATTCTTTGTTTAAAAGATTTAGAATAGAAATTATACAAGTGTGTACGTGCATATAATTTATATATCGCACAAATATATTACAATCAAAAAAACATCTTGTTAAAACGTGTCTCTCGAGATTATAATATCTTTCAGATAAAACTTTAGATTCTTAGATATCTCTCAAGCACATGACAATTGTCTGAGAGACTTGCATGCATTATTATTGTTATAAAAGCTTGTAGAGCAATAACGTATCCTAACTTACAACCTTCTGCTCTTTGTAGGGCGACAGTGGTGGTCCGATGGTTATTCAAAGGGCGCGAGACAAGCGGTGGATCTTAGCCGGAATCATCAGCTGGGGAATCGGTTGCGCCGCGCCTAATCAGCCCGGTGTTTATACGCGCATCTCGGAATTTCGCGAATGGATCAATCAGATTCTACAGTTCTGAACCCGTCGGCGAAGCTCGAAATTCGCGCTCTCGTACCGCGCCGACTCCTTCGGACATCCGAGACGACCGCCAAGCGGACAAACGGCACCATCTGGTGCCGGAGCTGTGAGCCAAGTGCAATTTAGTGCAAAAAAGGGAAAAAGGGAAATAAGAGATTTAGCGCGGAAATTCGCGGAGATCTGTGTGCGCGTTGCGAACTCGGACGATGTATGGCGCCACTGATTCGACTCTCGCAAATAAAGTTTATCGCTCGAATCTCTAAGGGACTATTCTTAAAGGGGTATCTATGAATGTACGTTCAGAATCTGATGAATCAAGTCATCTGATGAAGGCATGAATCTAAAAATAATAATGAAAAATGCGCCGAGCGCATTGACTGCACATATAGACGAGGAAAATAGAAGAAACACTCGCAAAAAGACGAAATCTAAGTCTTTTTTTTATCTCTAATATAGAAATGATATCATTGTGACGAGAAGATTTAATATCTTCTTATCATATATGTCAGACTCTTTTCCCGAATAAAAATTCGACGATAAGTTTATTCAGTGAAGGAACAGAAAATGGTACCGCTCTTTGTGGTATTTTACTTATCGAATTTACCAACCTTTGGCTGCGAATGGACAAAGAATGAAACTTTTATGTCTCTTAGCTCTCTAAATATATATATTTCATATATAGAAAAATTGCAACATCTACGCAAGATAATCCGTATATAAGGGTATCTTAGCTCCTGCCTATTTATTTATAATTTATCAAAATATACATGCAACAAGACATAAAAATATCTCTAAATTAATGAATAATAAAAATCGATTTTATATTTATCAGATTATTTAGATTTTATTCGATTGTTTTAGAACTTATAAATGTATTATTTATCAATTCAGTTCTGTAAACAATCTATAATAATTGGATTAATAAATATATGATTTAATCAATCGGTTTAAAGAAATTGTAATTTTACCAAAAGTTACGAACGATTAATATCACTAAAGAAAATTGACTTTTCAAACTATGATTAAATATCAAGAAGAGCATACTCAGCAAAAAGTGTCGATTAAAATTTAATTAATTATATGAAAAAGAAAGTGGAAAAAAAATTATTCATCGATATGTTAACACAATGATAAGAACAAAAACATAAAGATTGTGACATACAATTTCGCGACTGCACTCTTCCCCTTAATAAAAATTCACCAATTATGTTCTCAATCAAATTCTTTGTTTAAAAGATTTAGAATAGAAATTATACAAGTGTGTACGTGCATATAATTTATATATCGCACAAATATATTACAATCAAAAAAACATCTTGTTAAAACGTGTCTCTCGAGATTATAATATCTTTCAGATAAAACTTTAGATTCTTAGATATCTCTCAAGCACATGACAATTGTCTGAGAGACTTGCATGCATTATTATTGTTATAAAAGCTTGTAGAGCAATAACGTATCCTAACTTACAACCTTCTGCTCTTTGTAGGGCGACAGTGGTGGTCCGATGGTTATTCAAAGGGCGCGAGACAAGCGGTGGATCTTAGCCGGAATCATCAGCTGGGGAATCGGTTGCGCCGCGCCTAATCAGCCCGGTGTTTATACGCGCATCTCGGAATTTCGCGAATGGATCAATCAGATTCTACAGTTCTGAACCCGTCGGCGAAGCTCGAAATTCGCGCTCTCGTACCGCGCCGACTCCTTCGGACATCCGAGACGACCGCCAAGCGGACAAACGGCACCATCTGGTGCCGGAGCTGTGAGCCAAGTGCAATTTAGTGCAAAAAAGGGAAAAAGGGAAATAAGAGATTTAGCGCGGAAATTCGCGGAGATCTGTGTGCGCGTTGCGAACTCGGACGATGTATGGCGCCACTGATTCGACTCTCGCAAATAAAGTTTATCGCTCGAATCTCTAAGGGACTATTCTTAAAGGGGTATCTATGAATGTACGTTCAGAATCTGATGAATCAAGTCATCTGATGAAGGCATGAATCTAAAAATAATAATGAAAAATGCGCCGAGCGCATTGACTGCACATATAGACGAGGAAAATAGAAGAAACACTCGCAAAAAGACGAAATCTAAGTCTTTTTTTTATCTCTAATATAGAAATGATATCATTGTGACGAGAAGATTTAATATCTTCTTATCATATATGTCAGACTCTTTTCCCGAATAAAAATTCGACGATAAGTTTATTCAGTGAAGGAACAGAAAATGGTACCGCTCTTTGTGGTATTTTACTTATCGAATTTACCAACCTTTGGCTGCGAATGGACAAAGAATGAAACTTTTATGTCTCTTAGCTCTCTAAATATATATATTTCATATATAGAAAAATTGCAACATCTACGCAAGATAATCCGTATATAAGGGTATCTTAGCTCCTGCCTATTTATTTATAATTTATCAAAATATACATGCAACAAGACATAAAAATATCTCTAAATTAATGAATAATAAAAATCGATTTTATATTTATCAGATTATTTAGATTTTATTCGATTGTTTTAGAACTTATAAATGTATTATTTATCAATTCAGTTCTGTAAACAATCTATAATAATTGGATTTTAATCGTTACTACGATTTAAAATTCCATACTGCCAACATTAATCACATGCCGTTCCTCTCTTTCTCTCTCTCTCTCTCGTGAATCTTATTATAGATTTCCATAATAATTCTCCAAACAAATTCCGATAGGAATTTCAATGCATTCGTCGAAGCTCCATGAATATCCAGTTATCTCGATTGATTCTCGGGAGAACCGTAGGAAAATGCGTTTTCCTACAATCTTCCGTAAATTCTGTCTCTCTTTCTCTTTCTCTCTACGATAAAAGTACTTTACTTCGTAGTTACTTGAGTTTGATCTCAAGCAGAAACGAACTGACAATGCTACGATAAAGATAAAAATGTGCTCATTAATCTCAATAGCTCGTTCATGAACAATCGAACAATTCATTATGTACATTTCGATCTTAAAAATGTTCGATGTAATTATAAGTTTGATTGTAAATCAAGAGAGGAAAGAGAATAAGTGCATCTGTACCGCGATACATGGAGAGATTTTATTTAATTTAATTTATAAAAAAAAAAAATAAAAATATAGAAAGAAGATTATAGTAGATTATATTATATATGCTTATATATACATATAAACAACGAGACAGTTATATGTGTGCAATTTATTCGCTCACGTTTTAGAGATGAGATTTATATAAATATATTCTGTAGCATATTTTTAAATGACATTTGTCAACATACACATTTTAATTATTTAAAAACATTGCTCACGATTACGTCAACAATTTAACGCGATCCTATATATCCACCGATTATACTCGAAACATATAATATTACATCGGTCTCATTATCGCGAGCGTTATGTTTTTCGCTAATTAAAATGTACAAATGTCGCAGTCCTCGACACTGCAATCGGACTAATACGATTTTGACGCACTTGTAAATATTTGGTATCGATCGTGGATTGTGGTATAATGTGATGTAGTGTACGTGTGTTTGTGTGTGTGTGTGTGTGTGTGTGTGTGTGTGTGTGTGTGTGTGTGGTATGATGTGGTTGCGCGATGCGCTTCTTCGTCTACCTATCCGCTTTTCATCTCTTGTCATTATCCGTCCTCTTTTGTACTTAATTGACGAGCGTTAAAAAGCGATCATCCGCATCCATAAAAGCGTACTCGAACTCGAGTGGATTGCATCCCTCGCTCCCCCTTTTTCCTCTCTCTCTCTCTCTCTCTCTTTCTCTTTACTGACGCTGTATTTATCGCGTTTTATTCTCCCCGTCTCGCTCCCTCCTTCCCATCGCCACCCTGCATCTCTACAAACAATAGCGTGGGTGTTTGATATTTGCGCAGTGAGGGAGTCGATGATTTCGAACATCGCCCACGCCACGTCATAAACGCCCACCTCCCTTGGCTGGCTATGCGCCAGCGTAAACGGCTGAAATTTTGCAAAATTAAGTTCGCCGCTTTAATGAGAAACCGGGAGTACTCGACAAACTCATAACGAGACGAGATCGCGATACAATGCCGCGATTATTGCACGAAAACTTTTTGACATCATTAAAGCATATGTTATACATAAATATTGGAATATTGGTTCAGTTCTCCCCCCTTCTCCCTTCACCTCATTCAAATATAAAGGAAAACCTTATCGAAAACCTAGAAAGTTTTTTTATCAGAACACTTACAAATATTCTAAAATTATCTGATTAACAGAACAATTAAGTAAAACAAAAATCTTAAAATTAAAATTGTTAATGGATAGATTTACATAATATTTTATAAATTTGCATATATTCTATAGATATTATAAAATATTAGATAAGCGGGAAAAACTCTCGATAAGAGATAATAAGTACAGTATAAATAAGTACAGAAGAAGCGAGAATTATCGCGAAATAAAAACTTATTTCTTTGATCACATTTATGCATCTATTCTCGTTCCTATACGTTACAGAGTGTTAAAATGTATTGCAAAGGGTCAGTTTTCTCGGCGGCCATAAATTTTCCTGATGCTAACGGTACGGTCAAGCAATCATTAACGATCGAGCCCACGCTTGAAAGAATCGATTTTCCTTCCCGCGTAATAGATAACGATCGATCAGCTGTGAAACATCTCCCAAGATACAGGTAAAACTCGATAGACTCACCGTGAAGCCTCTAATTAACATTGTACTGCTATTTATCGCAGATGCAAATTCGAAGAATATTTTATCGCTGTATTTACACACATTGTCAATTCATGTAGCAATTATCGTGCAGCGAAACTGATTTCGCATTGAATGTAGCAGAACAGATTTGAATTCCTCGATTCTATGGGACTCGTGCACGAGAACGATGAGGCATCCGAGAGAAAATTTTGCGCAGCAAAATTTCTCTCAGATCCTGTCATTTCTTGAGGATCAAAAAAATAGAAGTACAAAGAAATCCCCTTTTCCTCTCTTATTTTTTTCGAAATTGTGTTTTAAAAAATTTTAAATGCCGTAAAACACAAGAGAATAGTGAATAATACAAGAAGAAAAATCCCTTCAGGGTCTCAAATAGAGCCACGTGTAGTTACGTCATGTTATTCGCATACAAGTGCACTCAGACCTTTTTTATAGTGTGTAGAAATGTCACATAAAAATAATATCTTAGCGAGCTAAATTTATACATATATATATATAAAGCAAACTTATTTTCAATTAATTTCAGATAGACGATTAATTGAGTTTTAATTTGAATTTGCTATAAACAATTATCATGCCTAACATAATTTTTATTAAAAGAGCATATCACATAGATTTGATGGAGCAGTAAAAGTATAGAGTTTCTAGTACACGTTGTATACGCTATAAAGTAAAACAATAAAGCAAATGTATAGCATTAATGAGAATCAAGATTGAAAAGCTCGTTGCTTTACTCAACGCAAATAAAAGAGAAAGATTACACAGGCTCTATTATTACAAACTAACAATAAGTAAAAAGATTCCGCCTACGTTGCTTCATTATATTTGTCATAGAAATTAATTTGAAGGCAAAATAACGACTGATTTATATGTACGTTTCTCTGTATACAAAAATCAAATTACTTACAATTAGTTTCAAGTAAAACTTCTTTCTCCTCTATTAATTAATAAATTAATATTTATCATACTTTGTAGCTACTATAAAAAATTGATAGAAATATTCGATAAATATTAATTTTTATTAAATTTTAGAATATTGTTATGATTCTCCGTGAATTCCAATTAAAATAAAAACAGAAAAATAATTAAAAAAACATATTTTGTAATTGTGAAATAAACAACTTTCGTTCTCCGGATATGAGATTTACAGGAGTATTGTCCGGATTTATAGAGACAGCCAACGCGCTTGATATTCCCCGATCAAAACACGAAAGAAATAGCCGGCCTAGAAAGGAATCGCGGTTTTTAGATTATGCTTAATGGGGCAAACACAACACAATCGTTGCCGCTGATTTATGCGACAGTACAATTCGTTTGGAATGTGATTCTCTCTTTCTTTCTTTACTCCTTTCACATGATTTCATTGGCGCAATACGATTTAAGCGCTTGGCAAAACAAGCTTGTTGAAATAATATTTGTGCTCAAACGCCATTTATGCGAACAAATTTTTCCTGACATAGTACTAGTAATGAAATTCAACGATGTGTTTTATGTTGCTCGAGCAGGGTGTAGGTGGATATTTGATTTTATCTGTTTATCGCAATATCTTTGCAAGTCCTTCGACCACCCATTACACATAATAGTTCTTGTGGAGAAGTTTTTACTTCAAATAATATAATTAATTTTTGCAATCTTATACGAGTACGTAAGATATGAAGCAGATTGTAGTCATGCGAGAAAAAGATTGATGTAAAAAAAAAAATTATTTTTGTTGTAAAGTTTCCAATATTTGGTGTTAACCAAAGGTGCGACAAGATTGAAAGTGACTTGTGTAAAGCTATATCATTATTTCTGTATTATTCTGGCAATCGGCTTACAAGTATCATTGATACATGCAATCCTAAACCATCTTAACGATTTTACAGCTACTTCTTGAACTACTCACAGCATTGGAAATTTCATCTTTCACAGAATTAATAAACATCGTATACAAGTAATTACTGTCTATATGCATTTAACATCGAAAAACTCAAATGCAAAATAATAAAAGTAATAAGAAGTAATTATACTTCTACAATTTTTTGTATTAATAATATATACAATTATTTTCAATATATCATTTTTAAAATAATATATTTTGCTAAATTGATGAAGCCACATAAAAATGTGATTATTCGACGATACATTGATAAATGCATCATATACTATGGTATATTTCTGTTAACTGCCTATTTGATTAAATAGGGGAGTAATTATTGTAATATCTATCATATAAATTGAACTTACAATCATTTCCAGCATCAGCCAAATATCCATTTTCTAAAATTATCAAATTAATTCCAGAATATTGTTGCGATAAATAATTTAGAAGCGCGTTGATCTCGCAGTAAGATAAAACCAAGCTTTTTAGCAAGACGGATTACAATCCAAGATAATTTTATTTAATATTACAAGATTTCGCTCCCGTACTCGATAATAGAAAAATAATTGCTTAAACACATACACATACATATACACGCACACGCGCGTGTCTCCCGATTATGCCGGCCGATGCAAAACTACTGAAAATGTCACAGGCGTGACGGGCCTCGGTGGATGGATGTTACTGGATCGGGTTAAGTGGCTTTGGAGAAAGCCAGCTTACCTCCGCCTTTTCCTCATGAAATCACGAAACCGTCGGCGAAATACCTCTATGCGGTATGTACCCATCGGCAAATCATCACGTCGGCCTTCACCCGCCGGTCGCGTCGCGTCGTATCGCGTCGTCGCCGTCGATGCAAATCGACGAGGAATAATAACGTCGCACGGTCGTAAGTCGAGAGATTTTATTCCCCTAATCGGGACAACGCGGATAGGGATCCGAGACCCGCGGATTTACGTTCGCGGGTATTTCGACTCTCGCGAACGCGTTCTTATCCTGAGACGTATGGACGTGAAAGTTGTATTTGAGGCTGCCGAGAGTCGTTGCTTGATAGCAACGCGCGAAGGCTTCTCTCGATGACCGGAACATATACAGCGCGTAGGTATTTCTATTACGGTATTATAAAGATATACGTTTGAACGGTTAACTCTCGAATATTAAAGTGGAGCGTCCAAGAGATTCAACACATTAATTTTAATTATTTCAAAATAATAATACAAATGTTTATAAAATTTTAGCAGGGATGACATTGATTCTTTTCATCAAATATTATTGTGATTCTTTAATTGTTATATGATCTCTATTTTAATTGAGATTTTATTTATATAGAAATTTTTAAATTTAACATATTACAATATATGTCCTATCCCAGATAGAGTACAGACAGGTACCACCGTATTTCTTGTCAAAAAAATAAGCACCTTTCTTCTTTGGCAAAATTTCTGTATAAATGTAACATTTTCGAGATATATCATTTTTCTAATATAGTGCGTTTACTATTTTTTAATTGTTTATATAAAAGTTTTGAAAATTCTGTTATAATTAAGTTTAATATTTGCATCTTTGTAATAAAATATTTTAGAGGAAATTTTATTTTTAAATTGAATAAAACATAATTTTCCCTTATGGCAGTGAAATGTGCTTTCGTGGTTGTGATGTAAACAAAGTAGACATTATTTATTTATTTTTTTATTTTTTTATTTTCTCATTATATTGTTCAACCACCTTAAAATATTCATGCAAAAAATATTTTAACACGCTAGCTTTAGAGAAAAATCATATGTGTTGAGAGCGAAAAATAAGATACTTCGAAAACGATATATTTCGGAAATTTTGCAAAAAAAAGATGCTTATTTTTTGACAATACAATAGTATACCAGTCTGTATCTTACCTATAAAATCTATCTATTAAATATTCATATATAGAACACATCCTATATATGAATATATTTTATATATACATTGATTTTATTAAAATATGTATATGTACATAGATTTATATAGTTTTAGGATATAAATTGCATTCAGTATTTTTAGCGAGACTACATTAAATACAATTTTCTAGATATCTCTGATACCGCAATGGGAAGAGAAACCTAGAAAAAAAAAATGTAAATTGATTGTTGCAACAAAAATGAACCGTATGGAATAAAATAGCAGAAACGCTAAAGTGCGACAATGAAGTGCGCTGTCACGAGTTTCCCTAAGGACTCATAAGAAATCACAAATTAAAAGAAACTTCGCTAATCGCGCAATGATGTTATTTATTCTTGAAAGTACGTGTGTTTTCTCAATGGAGGATAATTATAAGATTATATCTTATCATTGCTTGCCACATCGCTCTCAATTTCTCATCAACGCACAGCTGAAAGAGTCGCGGTTTAAGCCTGATTCGATGACCTGCATATTTCGAGAAAAATTTCGCCAGGAAACGTAACCATTCCACGTAACACCTTTCTCGATATTTATCTATACGCTTATTGTGTGTAGTATCACTGTGCACATAAACATATCTCTCTTTCATAAAAATCATATAAAATTCAATAAAAAAATTATTGAAAGCGTATTTTTGTTACTATATTCAACAGAAAAACACTAGAGATTTATATATTTTTTTATAGATGAATGATTAAAGGAAATTAACATATCTAGAAAAACAGGTTGGTGCGATCTCGTGAATAACGAAGGACATCGTAAATTATTGCTAAATTCTAAATACGCTGTAAATGCTCAAAAATAAACAAGAAATGCATCATTAAATATGCAAATATGCAGAAGTATGCTTTCTAAAGATTATAGTATATATATAGATATATATACATATTTTGGGGGGGGGGAGGGGGCAAATTTACATTTCGTTAGTTTGCTTGCTTATCAGAGAAAAATAAATATTTCTGATCGGTAATTTTTCTCATGATTTTAGCCGCGTGTAATAAACTAGCGTGACCAATTCGTTGTGTAAAAATAGTATACGTGAAGGTTGCGAGAATCGGTAGATTTGCGTTTCTGGTGTTGCACCGATGGAACCAGCAGGATAGCGGGTACCTGGGAGCACGAAGTGCGTCGGCGCCACGACGTCGTTGCGCCGCTGTGCCGTGATCGATCAACGGATTTTCTTCAGGATCAGCGTGACCTGGCGTAGTCGTGTCGCAGGGTCACGGTCTGACCTTGGTAATTCCCGATGACGTCGCGGAAATTTGACGACCTAGTACACGCGCACTATGACGCTCGACGACTCGATGACGTTTCTGACGCGACGGTCACGTGCACAGTTTCCGATTCCTCCGAAAAGACAGCATTACGTGCTACCGATTTGTCGTGAGCTTCAAGAAGCGTTACGCTTTAAAGACAAATCTTCGATGCGGGTTAAAATCGCTAGGAGTGTCTCGTGACACTTGGTGATGAACAGGATAAGGACTTTACGTGGCTTTTTTTATTTTTATTTTTTTTTTCCTCATAAAGAAAAGATACGGAAAAGGAGAGAAGCGAAGAGAAGAAATGTGATTTATAGAGATAGTGATACGAATGAAGAAGAGAAAAAAGAGGGACGAGGTAGCGAATGAAACTTATCATACGTTTGCGCAAATCCGCCGCGAGCATCTGCGAAGAAAAACGAACGCGCGTGTCACGTGAGAGGGCACGTGCAATCCTGACCTAGTTTTCTAGCCGTGTCCTGGGTCATGACCATCGATTGTTTCCCCTCTCTGGTCATGGCGTCGCGACCCAAATGCTTCGGATCCTTCCCTGGGATTTAGGCGCTGTAACGATCGCTGGGGATTTATGGCGTTGCAAGGTGTCGCGCGCGCGATATAGCTCTACCGCTCTAAGAAAATAGCTCCTCATAAAGAAAAGATACGGAAAAGGAGAGAAGCGAAGAGAAGAAATGTGATTTATAGAGATAGTGATACGAATGAAGAAGAGAAAAAAGAGGGACGAGGTAGCGAATGAAACTTATCATACGTTTGCGCAAATCCGCCGCGAGCATCTGCGAAGAAAAACGAACGCGCGTGTCACGTGAGAGGGCACGTGCAATCCTGACCTAGTTTTCTAGCCGTGTCCTGGGTCATGACCATCGATTGTTTCCCCTCTCTGGTCATGGCGTCGCGACCCAAATGCTTCGGATCCTTCCCTGGGATTTAGGCGCTGTAACGATCGCTGGGGATTTATGGCGTTGCAAGGTGTCGCGCGCGCGATATAGCTCTACCGCTCTAAGAAAATAGCCACCTCTCTCTGTCTCTGTTTTTCCTAGCACGGTAATTTATATCGCAGCTGGGATCTAGTCGGCTCGGTTACAGGTGTCTCTAACCGGCGCGTATGAAGCGGTTTAATTGGGATTTATGTCGGCACTGTTGTCATTCCGGATATTACTCCGATAGTCGCTAGAGACTCGCATGCTTCTTAGAACTATCTTCCGTTGAGAAACTTCTCATTCGAATTTACGTGCGAACCGCAAAACCTGAACCGTAATTTGAATAATCAAGCAAGGAGAAACACGAGGAAAGGAGTATCTACCGACGTGTTTTCCAAAATTATACCAGACATTATATTGCGCTTTTAATTTAGAAAAATTGCCATCCGCGCGGAGATTAATATCTCAAAATTTGCAATTTAAAGATTCAATTATCTCAAATTGCACTTTAAATAAAAATTTAAAATTATTAAAAGATGTGTTTTTCTGTAACACAATAATGTCATAATTTTTTTATTCTTCCGATGAAAGATTTTAGAAAAAAACATTTATTATATAGTTTTTTTTTTGTAAGACACTTATATATTACTAATTTTAAAAATCAAACGTATGATGTGATATCACGTTCATAAAAAAAAAAAAAAAAAAAAAAATTAAGTATATATAGCTTCGAGAAGCAGATAAATAGAGAGATAAATTTGAATATATATGCTTCATTAAAGCGTTTACTATAACATAATATCATTCATCAGCACATAATGTGCTAGCTGATGTATAATAATTTATTTAGCATAATAGTAGGTATATATGAATCTATTACTGTCTTCAAACTCCAACATCGCCTACGGTCTTATCGTGTAAATTATCATGAGGCGAAAGTTAATAATAATGCAGCAGCTTGTATTCTCTATTTCATTATATTATTGTTGCGCTCGCGTATATATCATTGTATACGACGCGATCGAAGGAAATATCGAGTTTCAGCGATAATAAACATAACGTCGTGTGTTGCTTTCTACATTTCTTTTCGCTTCTATAAATTACATTTATACACAGAGCAACTTTAACCCACTTACCGAAAGTCACGATCACGGCCAATGCTTGTGTGCTCGATCTTGCAGCATGCGTCATGTTCTCGAGAGAAAAGAATCGTCCACATCACAGAGTCGGAGAGAATTGTCCGATAATTTATGGAGTTTCACTCGCCGACAGATCAGCTGTAACAGATTACGTTAATAATTCGTCTTTTGTATATATCTTTGACGCATAGTATTCAATACCGGATGCGTTTGACAAAACTTAGATAATGTGATTGAGCTAATTAATGCATGTATCTTTATCAATACACGAGAGTATGTACACGAGCAAAGGAACGCGAGATAGTGCGAGATATTTTTTTTCGCATGTCTCTAACACGCATAAAACGCGCGGTAACGAGGAGCTACGTATGTGTGTGGCGCGCGCGTGTTACTTGCAAGTAAATGAGATTTCATTCAGTGGTCGACGATAATACGCGCCGAAAGATACAGGTCCTGACCTACTTCGAACCGGTCACGTTCAAGGATTGAACTTTACATACTCTTAAAAGAGACATATATTCATTTTAAAGCGGAAGTTGATTTCGATGATAATGACTATTCGGATGTCTCGCGTATCTGATGGTCTTGGAGATTATTTCCAAGTAAATGCGAAGAGAGACGTTAGATGAGATGTCATCTCTCTGGAATTCTCCCAGCCAAAAGTTACCGGGTAAGTCTAAAGTACCGTACGAATCTAATAGTGTTTTCAAGTGAAGCAAGTTTGATCGCTCTGAGAGCGATTAACGACGTCATAAATACCATCTTGTGGGTTACTAGGGATACTTATTTATATTAGTCAAATTCGAAACTTATTTTCGGTCGAACATATGTTCATGAAAAATTGGGTTTAATCGCTTTCAGAGCAATCAAACTTTGCTTCACTCGAAAACTCTATAATACAACTCAGAACACACTGTAAAATTATAAATTTCTATTCTCAGAATCGTGTTGACACCGAAAAAAATGACGACCGTTCAAGCGTTATGTTTTCTATGCAAAATATTGTAATCGGTATGAAAATTGAATTGACCGAGTTATTAGTTATATAGTTATTATTCTCGATTAATTTTAATTGCAAACAACGCTTACATACATTAAATAAAGTCAATATATAGTTGACTGATTTTTTCCAATATTAAATATATTTAAATATTTATAAACAAATATGGAAAAAATGACACAACTTGGTTAGGTTGTTTACTTCAATCAGTGCAGTTTGTTCGGCATATATAATACAAAAACTTCGTGTCATGCATATATAAATAAATTGCAGAACTCTTCCTCTTTTTTATTTTATCGCAAAACCTAGTCAGACTCGCACTATTTTTATAAAATATTATTTTTTATTAAAAATTAATAATAAAACTTAAACGTTACATACGTTGCATACAATATATTAACATAAAAATACACGAGAAACCGATCATTATATAATCAGATTTCATTTTCTAATTTTCCGCTTTTCAGATTCCAGATTTGCAAATTATATAAAGTTTGATATCATTTAGCATTGATAAAAAAATAAGTTTTGTACAGGCTTGGCAACAATATAGAGAAATTAGGTTTCGCGATATTATTTGAATGCATGACCGAGCATTAATACAAAACAGTACCTGAAGTGAAAGAGCTATGAGTACCGAACCGTTATCAATTACGCATTCCTACGTTGCAGGACTGCGTTTAAAAGAGCCACATATGGATTCTTCGAGACTCATCATAATTTCGCCATGATTACACGGGAAGAGCAATAAATAGTTCCGCAGTTTCACCATTTCGTATGAATTACTGGATACAATCGTCAATTATTGATGCACGTCCTCGATGACGGCACTCGTTGCCGTGGAATTATACTTCTTATACGGAGACCTAATCAAACTCTATTAACAGCCAACTACCATTATCATTGTCTGGTATCAGAACAATAATATTGATAACGACATTCATTATGCTAAAGATGAAGTACTTGTCGAGGGCATGACTAAATATTCATGAATATTAACTTTACAACGATATACACTATTTAAACATCATTGAAAACGACCTAGATATTAATATAGTTTAGACTGCTATAACACGAATAAACATCTATTTTATAAAAAATGTATGTCATTAATAACTATTAATTTGTATTGATAGAAGATATATCTCTTGAAATATTTTATATCCTCTAAAACTTTTAAGTGGTAGCAAAAAATATTCAAATAATTATTAATTTATTTTAGTAACTTTACTGCATAAATTATCATTTTTAATATTATATAAATATTATAATATATAATATCGTGTACGAATAGATACAATTTAAATCGTTCAAACTTTAAGATGATTAATCATCGATGTAGACACGATGATCTGATTCCAAAAGGAAGTGAAATTCGGTTACAACGCTTTAATTAAAATTCCTGTTAGGGAATCGTCATTCGCGAAAGCAATGATGTACCTTGTCGAACATTTCGTTTCGCTCCGATTACACAAATAGAATTACGAATAACCTGTTTTCATTGTGGGCGGAATATATTAATGAACAGTAGGACAAACGTGAATGTTATACAATTTAAGGTTTAATATAGCTGTAAGACTTGAATCAACGCTCAACTATAAGTGATAGTAAATATAATCCTCTTGCAAAGACTTTGTAAGTTTGCACTGCACAACAAATATAATACCATTAGAAGTATAGGGGAGAAAAAAGAGAGAGAAAAAGAGATCTGTAAAGGTTACATAGTATTTGTTTTTCTTTAAATCTACCAATGGATAAATGTCCAACAAAATAAAATGTAGCGTATGTGCAAATATATGTAAATTTACTGATGATCTCATTAGATTATGCAGTCAGTTTTGCGCGTTGCACGCTCGTGCTAAAAGCTCGAAAGTATAATCGGCAACAGACGATATTGCAATTTCCACGTGTAGCTCGCAATGTTATTATCATAATAATGAAGATTTACGCCAGCTTTTTCTAATTTTGCGACACGTGATAAAAGTCAAAGCTACTCTCCGGCTAATTGTAAAGTTACATTTTCATTGCGAATTCGCGAGATATTTTCTCAAAAATAAAAAAAGATGAGAAATTTCCAATTACGCGCGCAGGATAATTAATCTCCCAATTGATTTTATGGCAATGCGTTGCATATACATTTACGATTTTCATCCGATAATCGGTGTTGCATTAATGAATATGCATCATTATCGGTAATGAGATAATGTACATTAGGTGGACAGACCTTTATATATGAAACAGACGCGCGTTTTACGGAACTTGTATTTATCTCGTAATACAACTCGTTACACACGGCTCTATTGTAATTATCTTGTATCTAAAAGTAGGAACATTTAATGTTCAGTGGGGGAAACTACAGACGTTGAAAATTGAACGTTTTTTATTAGCCACTCTAATGAGATTTCTGCGGGCAATAAAAAAAGAAGCTGTATTAAATACCGAGAGTTTACGTGTAAAAAGTTCAAAGATCAACTGTGTGTGTGTTGCACTTTAAAGATGTAAACAACTTCTTTTCTCTTTGCGAAAAGTTTAGAACGATAACAATAAACTTTAACAATATCCGGTTTTTATAAGTTGTTAAAACTAAGTAAAAATGAAATATTTAATTTTTAAATGTAAATATATGTATTTTACTTTTACATTTTAATAAAGTAATGTATTTTTCTTTTAATTATAATCAACCATTTAGATAATGCGGATGTTATTTAACTGCTTGCTCGAAAGTGTGTGCGCTGGTAACATTGTAATCCGCCAGAAAAATTGCGCTTACATCACGGCTCGCTTCTCCGCTCTATATCTTCTTAATAAGGAAAACTTATTAATTCCCGTGAGAGTTACGACAGAGAGACGAAGCGCCATGGAATGTTTTTTTTAATATCATAAAGGAAACTCGTTTATCTCTTTCAAATTAAAGGTAATACGTACTATTATGCCTCTTTTCTAATTAGAATACATAAAGTCCCTCTTGCCAACATGATTATATAGTAGTATCAAATGTTATTGCAAAGAAGTTGTCGTTTTATAAAATGGATTTAAAAAAAGATGAATAAATAGAACGAGACGCGGAATACTTAATACAATCGATATTTTGACAATTTTTATTTCATTAAAATATTAATTTAAATCAGAACAAATGTCATGACTTGAATTTTAACTGTGTGACGCGCATGAGAAATATATTTTCCGAAAAAAATTCCAGACATAAAATTTATTTAATCGTTTCCACGAGTAAGCGCATTTAATTGGCAATAGTTGGGAGGATAAATTTTCACTCTCCAAATCAAATCTATAATTAATTCTTTCAGTAATACTTGATAAAATTTTTTTTTTTAAATAGAATCGACTTGACGTCAATTCGGATCGTTCAATAATTGTATTTCGATTTGCTGCTTTCATTATTTAAAGCTAATTTTTAATAACCAGCAGCAATTGTTACCACAACATAAAATGCAGCGGCAGATAATCTATGCAATCTTATCGTGATTTTATCAGCTGACTATATGCTCTCGTCGTATTTATATTCGAGCGATTCTCATCAGGCGATTTCATCAAAGGCTCTTTCTTTCCTCGGGATGGATACCGATGAGGAGAGATGGATCGCATCTCATTTTCACGATCGCGAGGCGTTTCCTGAATGGGCAGACAGAACCTGGAGCGGCCAAGACCGCTGGATGAGTAGGACAGTGTGTCGCCGTCCTGCACGTTGGGCCCCGTTCTTCTCCACGTGACCTGGCTACTGACCCACTTTGGTTTCTCCTGATTCCCTCTCTTTCTCCCCGACGGGGTTCTCCTCTCAGTCCCCTTCACCCCGTTCCACCTGTCCCCTCGACGGCCCCTGTCCACCACCGGAGCGGTTATCCCTTCCTCCTGTTCGACCGGGCTTCCGTCAAACGCGGCATTGCCTCCACCATAAACGACCTCCACCATCGAACCGGCCACCACCACCGATCCTCGTCGAAGGCGCCGCTTATGACTTAGCCATGCGACTCCAGCAGCACATGCCGTGGCACGACCACTAGACAGATACCATCCCGTTGGCTGGCCGGATGGACGATCGTGCGGTACAAATCGGTGCGAGCGCGTAAAAGTCACAGAGAGGAGATCTCCAGATTAGGTGATCGGTTTCGACGACGAGCCGCGCGACGATCAAGTCCTGGTATCGTCGGTATGATTGACGGTCGACGATAGTGCAACGAACGCGCACGCGATAAGGGAAGCTCGATAATCGCGAGATCGGTATCGGTTCGTAATTCGATAATTTGCGGGCATAGCGCATGATTCGACGCATGCCGACAACGGGTTGACCGGCGACGAGAGAGAGCAAGTTCAGTGAAGAAGTGCGGACGAGGATCAGTGATCTCGAGAAAGGAAGGCCCCGCGGAAGGGACGATCTAATTGACCGACACGACAAGGGCAAGGTCACGTTTCCTCTCTCGCGGAAGGAAGCAGACCGGAAGAGCGTCGTCTGCCGGAATTAAAACGACGTTATGAGACGCGGTTAACGGGCCCTCTCGACGTTGCACCTAAAGGTTAATGCGCTGCACGGTAAGTGGCTCGGCCCTTAGGGGTTGTTTGATCGATGATGCGACTGTGGAATGGGCGTGAGGTAATTTCCCTCCTGTGCCGACACGGGGAATCGCCCGAGTTGCTCCGTCTTTATGATGTATTACTTTTCTGACCCAGAAACTTTTACGTGCACCTTTGCATTTAGCGAGATGTAAATTACAAAAATGAATAATTTATCCTAACTGAGCACCGTATATAAGTAATCAGGCAGGAATAAACAATTCAAATAGAAAAAGAATATTCAATATATATGTATGTGTATCTGTGTTAAAAGATGTAAAGATATTCTAAATTATTTTTAAAAATGGAGTAAATAAATTGCTTATTATTTATAGATAAAATATAAATATCTAATAAATATGAAATCTCTCGGTAAAATAATTCACGATATGATTTATGTTTTCGTGTGTAACATGTTTTAATTTTGAATGTTTTTAAATCACACACACAATTTTAATTATATAAATATGTATCGTGTATCTCCTCTAGAGATGTACAAGATATTTTTTTGAGACGTCTTCTATCTAATTACAACGGAATTTTAATTGCATCATTTACGTGTCGTTAGTATAAAATTCAGAAAATAAATTTTTGATGGAAGTTGAATATGGTAGAAATCTTTTAATGATGCTTAAATATGCTCTTTTAATAAATTGAGTCATTTTTTAAGAATTTAAACAAACATTTATTAAAGATTTAATTTTATTAAAAATATAGAGAATTATAACCGATATTTTATGCAATCTTATAGTTTGAATTCTTAAACAAAAATTAATTAATCCGTATCTATTTAGAATTCAAATACGATAAATGTGCCATAGCAAAATTGCTCATACTCTTCAGGTAAAGTTAATTAAAATATTACTGACAAAAAAACAGTCTGTATAAAAAACCGTGATTCTCTATTCATGTCATCGGTTCGCCGTCGCAGATTCATTTTATTCTCGTGGGAGAAAGTGCAACACAAAGTCAACGGCGAGATTCAATATCGGCAAACAGAACGCGCGCGCTTTGAAAGATCAGACTATCTATCGGAACCAAGACGTGATCGAAAATCGGCATAATCGGCGCGGGCAATAATCCGATCGTGAAGACAGCTGACATTTTAAAATAAAGCATTCCGATATACGTGAAGAACGATTGTACCGTGGCATTTCAACTTCTCTTTTCCTCTGTTCCTCGGCTCGCGCGTGTCTTTCGCCTCCTGGTATTTTGCGTCGTTGAACGTGCGCGACTTGACGTGACGAGTTAAACGCCGAAAGTCACAGGCAGATCTCCGACGCAGATCAAATCGATGACATAAGTAACAGGTATCGTCGACCTGACTCGTTGCACGGACCTGCCCTCGTTCGCCGGCAGACGAGATGCGTGGCCGAGACGCACCGACCGTGAAGCCGTACACCTTGAGCCACGAGAAATCAGCATCACGCGAATTAACGTGCAAGCAGCAACCGTCACGCACGTAACTGGCGAATCTTAAATACAGTGTGTGCCGTATATAACACAGTTATGTTTTATAGAAAAATAAAATTATCGAGCTGATGGGAAAGTAGTGTAAAGAATATGTGTGTGCGTGTGCGTTGCTATTTTTTTGCACTAGTTCCTACTTCTCAAGATCTATCATCTTCTTGTTACATACTTTTTCTTTGTATATAGATATTTTTAAGAATCTTTAAAAATATTGAAAGATTGAAAAATCGTAGAGAAAAGTGAACGAAGAATTTTAAAGAAAATAATAAGTGGACATGTGAGATATTTTCACTTTTTGACGCTTCCGTGTAATTCCGCTACTGTCTGGCGAGAAACTCAACAGGCGAAAGATTTCTCGCGTTGACCCCTAACAACTCCTAACGCATACATCCTTCACGCACGTGCACACCTCCGATGTACTAAGTCAGGTATGTGGCGGCGGGTCGTAACGGTTGTCGACGCTTCGACAGTTCGTTGTCGCTCTTTCCAATCATGTAGGCTCATTTGTGCATTTAACACTTTTACGTGACGCTTTTTATCGATTCAACCAAGAGGAAAAAATTCGCACGCGCAACACGTGGCGTTTTTTAAGATTAATTTCAACGCGATCAGAAATTCTTTGGCAGATTTTACAATGGAAAAGATAAAGTACTACGATATTACATCATATGAATCACATTTACAATATATTCTCTTTTAGCGTTTTTATTCCAAATATCTCAAAACTTTTCTTTTATCTTTCTGTTAATTTTAAAATTATCTATCATATCAAATTAATATCGCGTATATACATATATGAAAAGAGAAAAGGAGGATCGCGCCGATAAACCGTAAACGATTATTATATGATCTTAAATGATCTTTCGTGCAATCGATATTAGAACATTAACAAGGTTGACGTATAAATGTCACTTTCGATGTTTCGTACGAGGTTATATGATCCTGAGCCTTTCGTATTGAACCGAGCGCAAGAGGAATAGATCAATTTTGCACGAACAATCGCGCTAAAAATATGTATCTTTAAGCATTCGAGTGAAAGCAGAAACCGTCTGCAATCGCATCCTCATCCCAAGTCTAATTTCGCGCGAAAAATCTCTTCTCGCGAACTTCTGTGTTCCATTCGAACAGCACGGATTTCCTACTTTCTCGGATTATTTCGCTAATCACCGTTGACTCGATAAATAATCGGCGTTCATGCGAAGAGAAAATAGAGGCCAAAGACGTTCCGACCTATTGGATTAATTCTAATCGCGCTTGTCCGCGAGAAATGAATCGCGGAAACGAGGTTGAGAGAAAAAAAAAATCATGCGAAAATTTCTTCTTAGATCTCGTATAAATAAATATATATACATAAAAAAGATTTCTATTATTAAAAGACCTGAATTTGAGATATATATAAACATATGTGATTGTCAGTCTCTGGCGTGAGATTTTAAATTGACACTTGAATATACATTTTGATGTCATCAATCATCTATATGCTCGTATGATCGATCGCCATTAGCAGCGTCAATCGTTGAGGATCTTCGCGAGGATCCGCGACAGATTGTCGAGGACAAGGAAGCTACTGTCGAGCGCGAGGCAATTGGGTCACCCAGATCCAATAATCAAGACACGTCGAGCTTTCTCCGAGGTCCAGCATATGTGTATACATAATATAATGCATGCACGCACACGCATCGAGCTACCGTGCACCCGACATTGACGGACGGCCAATGAACGCGGAAGAATCTTCGATTCCTTTGACCTCGCTCGGGGTCGAGGTTGCCGCAGGATCTTTCCTGGGGCCGAGCGTGGGATCTCGCTGCCTTTTTCTCGCAAACATTTTTCCGGCTCGCTGAGAGAGAAAAAGAGAGAATTCCGCCGTATGCAGCTTCTTCGCCGACGGTAAAGCACGCCGAGAGACAACTCGAGTTTGCCACAAGTTTGATCACAACGGCTGATAGTCCGGAAAGTAACGTTCGCGAGAACGTAACGTCGTTTTCGCACTTGGCAATGATCAATAAGCATAGAAATGAAAATGCGAAGCGACAATCTTAGACGAGTAAAAAAAAATGACGTACAATTTTAACAATATATTTTACAATATAAAAAAAGAAAGACAGTGTTGAAAATAAATACGATGAATTTTCGCGCCGATCGATAATAAATGACGACAGCAAACGGAAAAACATTACGCGAAAACGGAACACTTGCAAGGAAAGTGACTTCACGGCCGTGCTTAGGGCGAACGAAAGGATTGCATCTCTGTTAACAGTGTTAACGTGTCGGTGTGTAACACACATTCTCACGACGTAATCCGTGTAATGCGTGTGCAACTATTACGCGACACAACGGCGTTATCGTGATTCCGTCGACCCTGAATCAAGGTAACTGTGCATAATGAAGCGGTGCACGTTAATGCTGTACTTAAATAGAGTGATTCATGGTTATGAATTATATTAATAGGTTGTAGAAACATTGTTTATATGTAATTTATGATTATTTTGCGTTATAAATTCTTGGCATACAAAAGTAAATTAGAATATATATTTATCATTCTCTTTCTCTCTAGAATTTCTACTTCTATTCTTTTAATTTATCGTAAAATCATCGTCATAATATGTTTTTTAATTATTAATTTGGTTAATCTGTTTCTCGAAACATATATTTTAAATTCCAAGCGGCGTATTATTTAAAATGCGAATGCATAATATAATTCCGGTACATTTAATTTAATTAACATAATATCCATGCGCGTAATAATATTAGCATAATTATGGTACATTTAATCGACATTATATAAATGTGCCGAACGCTTCGTAGTTTTAGGTTAACAAGCAAGAGACAATGGAACAACAGTTTATTTTAACGGATCGCATTAAAAATCAGAGCGGCACAAACGGACCATTTATATCAAAATCATTATCATAGCTTATGTCAAAGCGATCATTCGACAATCAAGCCGTATTTAATTCCTGCAACTATACCGCAGCCGTCTCTCTTTCTCTCTCTCTCTCTCTCTCTCATTGTAACTTATTTCTACAACCGATCTAAAAAATAATTAATTTTAATATCGCGCTCAAGTTTATGTCTTCGCGTTCCTAAAGACCGAGGTTATTATTTTTAAAATTTTGCAACAAATAAAATTTCAGAATTTTATAATCCATCAGACACTTGGATAATTGGCGATAATCCGTATGCTACATCATACAGTGAGCTTTAACTAACAAGGCGAATTGGTAAACTGGGTTACCAGTGCCTTGGTGAACCTGTGCGTTAAAGAGCGACCAGCTCGCCCGCCGTTCATTCTCCTCGTCTCGTTCTCATCAAGGCCTCCCCGCCGAAGATATCCCGGCGCGCGACGTTTACCTTCGGGTTCCACCGATATCTCGGCCCCGTTCCTCCGACTCGCCTTCGCGACTATCATACATACGTATGGGGCCCATGTGACTGACTATAACGGGATTCCGCGGGGTACACGCATGCACAGCCAGCTTGATGTCCAGTGCGCGCGACGCGCGTGTGAGCGTGAACCTTCCTCCGAGGTAGAAGACATATGTACATAGGTCCAGGGCAATGTTCCTCCTTATTTTGCACGACTCGCGTGTGAAAGGTGCGTGCAACAGTGTTTCGTGGAATTTTCGAGGAATTTTCGATGGTAGACCTTCGGTAAAAGCGAGGAAGCGAAAGATGCATTCCTCCTTCCGCAGTGTTCGACCATACTGTTTATTTCTGTTTCTCTCTCCTTCTTTCTCTTTTAATCTTTTATTATTTCCGGATTAAATTAACTACGGAACTGTATTTTTATCAATTATTATCACACACGCGGGAAACCTTTTTTGACCTTTCGTTTTTTGCAAAAATTATTAATAGAATTACTCTCCTGGTTAAATTTACTATTGCCGTTTTTTTTCTTCATGTGTAAGCGTATACCTACGCAAATACTTATAAAAGCATCAATCCATATTGTAGAATATTGTTTAATTAATGATATATTCATCCATTATAACCATTAAATTATCAGCCATTGTCTCTGTTTATGAATCGATAATGATAAATTAAAATGACAAAGTGCACGAACCAAGCGTAACAAAACAATATATTGTGCTATAATAAAATTATTATTCACGAATCGTACATACAATTCTTTTGAATTCTATTATGTTATAATTATATCAAATTTAATAACTTTGATTTACAATTCCGTTTGACATATTGCTTCATTATTTTTTAATATAATAATTAATATTTCTAATACTACATTTAAAAATATTATAATGTAATATTTTATGAGAGAGAGAATAACAGTGATCTTCTATAATATTTATATACTATTCAATCTCTTATTTAATTTTTAGAAATACGTTGTTACAATATTCAAATTGAATGATATACATATAGAAAGATATATTGCTATAGAATTTAGGTAGTTATCACCTCGTAAGAAAAGATTGACTAAAAGAACACGTGGAGTAGAAACTCATTACATCACAACTTCCAGTTTTTCTGGCATATACGTGCGAGAGGCTAAAATTTCTGTACCGTTACAAAGGACAAATATGTACATTGATCTGATAATGAGATCTGGGAAGTTACAGCTGCTGAATAATTACCGTATGCTGAAATTGAACCTAAAAAGATGCGAGCTCTATTCAGTTCAATAAAAAATTTGTCTTTATAAACTGCTCACACTCAAAGCAAAAGAAAAGAAATGCAAATAATAAAATAAATATCTTGTATCACAATATGCGCGCATGTTTGCTATATATATATTTTAAATTTATATAAATGTTTTAAATTATAATATATTTATATTATTACGAGATTGAAGAATAATTTCAGTTGGAATAATAAATTATTTTTATTCAATCGTTTTAATTGTTTAATGTGTAATATATAAAAAATATATAAGAAAATTAATATTCATGAAGAAAAAATTGCAATTTATTTCCACTTTTTCTCGTAAATATATATATAAACACACACACACACATATATTTTTTACGTCACCTTTTACATCTCAAAGTCGAGTTTAAAACTAAAGGGTACTTTAAGATCGTCGTTGAACTGGTGCCAAGAGCCGCATTTATAAATAAATTAACATTGACTTAAAGCAGAGCTATCTTTAAGTATAAAAAGAATTTTTTAATTCTGTGCCTGGTTAATATTTTGTAATATAATTGATATAAATCATTTAGGACAGGAGCGTCTTTTTTTATTAATTATTATACCGATCTTTTTCATTACAGATGGCTGCTGGGAAAAGTGTCTGTCTGTTGTTCACCTTCCTTACTTTGACATGCGTCTTTTCTCACCCTTGGACGCCGCAAAATGAAGGTAATTTTTTACAGCCGTTGATATTCTCTATATTATACATTTATTTTTACGTAAAATATTTAGTAACATTTTCTAACTTTTTGCCAAACGAATATTTTTTAATATTTTATTACTCTAAAAAATTATATATTTGAAGAAAATACGGAACAGAATAAGCTTAAAACACTTAATGTGAAAATAAAATGTTATTCATATATTTTATATATCTAAATTCTAAATATATACTCTTCTCAATAAATCTGTGTGTCTCTTAGAATGTTATAAAGAGAAAATATAGTAGATACGCGAGAATGTAGTAATAAAACAAACTTTTGAATTTCTACTTTTACAAATTTTTCTCGCTAATATATATTCTCGTTAATATGCATGCCAGTGCGCGCGGTTCGTGCCGCAAAATGATACGTTAAAGTCAGCAGTCATTACTGACACCAAATTCTACTTTCCGTCCTTCTTCGAGGAAAATGAACCACAAAGACATGTCATATAGAAGGAAGCTTTTCGCCATTTTATTCCGGTCGCGCGTTAGACATACGGACGAGGTGAAATTTGATTTTCTGCTGAGCTGCGCGAATATCGATGTCTCTCGCATGCTGCTTTCGGTTCCTTCCGGCGAGCGCGAGGGGAAGGTCAAGGGTCGCCGGAGAAAAGCAACGTCGGTGTTTCATGATTTAACGAGTCTTTGCGTTTTTTTTTTACGAGTTTCTGACACGGCAAATATTGACACCAAATTCTACTTAAGGTTTCACACCTCGTCTCAGGAAGGTTGTGCGAGAGATACTCCCGCGGATCTGATGCTTGTATCGATAAGACGCACGAAAATTTCAAGATACGTGTTTGAAAACAACAGGCAATTTCGTTTCAAATTTATAGGCATATTTCAAAATTGGACTGATATTTTTTCGATCATAAATATTGTCGATGCATTTACAGAGAATAAACTTCAATACACGATGATTATTTGAATGACGGTGATCGAGATATATATTTAACATAATAAACAAATGGAAAATTAAATTTTGCAATTAAACTTAAATATACACAGAGATATAACAAAACTTTATTTTTCTGTGTTAATTTAAAAGCAAAAAACTTTAATGGATATTAATTTAATTTAATTTAATTTAACATGGAATTTAATTATAGCTCGAGGATATATTTAAAAAGAATTATATTTATTTAAAATATTTAATATCAAAAAATTGTGAAAAAAAATTTGCGATAAACTATAATTTCACAAAATCTTTGCAAAGAATAATTTATTTCAAATCTGTCACAAAATTTACAATACTGTAAGGAATAATAATTTTAGAACATTCTATATAATAAATTGACGACAAATTTGGAAATGTCGTCTGTTGGAACACATCGAATTTTCAACTTCATAAGTCTGAGAAAGTATCGTTTTCTCGACTCGATATTCACGAAATTATTCTTGCAACAGCCGGTGCATACTGAATGTGCGATCGCATTTAAATGCACATTAGCGTATGTACGACAGCTTTGCCCTATATATCAGGAACTCACCTTTCTCCACTTTCGCGCGTTGATTTGTGTCGAGAGAATTTGCGACGCGCATGACATTCGCGGTTTGTGACATTTACAGTTGTATAATAATTTATCATACATGGGATATCGAACTTATACAGGATCCCATGCTATATCGAACTTATACAGGATCTATCTCGAATATCAAACACTTTCTCTATGTGCGATCAAAACTTTATTATGCTCATGTAGAATTGAAATATCTAATATAAAATACAGAATAACGGATCTTCTTAGTCATAAGAACTTTTGAAAAATACTCGTATTATTCTCGCTGCTTTCACCTTATCTGTTTCAAAGCGCATCTCTTGTACTCTGCCAACGCAGATAAATATGCGTACCGTGGGAAATGTTTAGGGAAGCAGAAAGTCCGACACCGCAGGGGGTTAATTATTATTACCAGTTGTCCCCTATGTATATTTTACTCGATGCAGAATTCTAGTAGAATAAATGGGAGACTGGCTGATATCCAACAGGAAATCGCACGTCATCTTTATCGCGATTTTAATACTATAATATACTTTCTATAAAATGTCCATTTTCACGCGAAATTCGATTATTAATCGAGATCAATAAATTATATATATTATATTAATACCTTCTTTTCTCTTCGGAGACAGAGAGAGAGAAACAAGATGCGAGATAATCTACATAATCTGAATAAATCTACATGAAGCAGTCTGAATCTTGGGAGGGCAATGTGATGCTTTCGATTGAAATCAATAATTCACGAAACTCGCTGGGAAGCTTTTCGAGATTGTGCATTTTTAATGAAGCGGTTTCCCGTTTTAAACGGGATTCTATTATACATGAAATCGACAACGAGCGTTTAATGCTCGCCGTTACGTCACGCGACTCGCGATGATTAATTGAGCAGCACGCACTTTATACGCTTTCATAAAGATTGCGCATACTGTCCACAAAGTGGCGCGCCTTACGTGCTGCACAATGAAAATATAATCGTGCTTCCACAAGCGAATCACGTAGTCAACCCATATTTCGCGACATTGTGCACAATCCCGCGGTTAATCTAAATTGCAAATTGTCCACTTTTTCCCCCGTCGCATAGAAAAGAAAGTTGAATAGCCTGTGGTCGTGCGGCAAATGCTGCGAAAAATGAGCAAAGTTCTTTTGCGCAAGAATATATTTTTGCATTTCAAAACCACGACGTGTAAAGACGATAAAAGTCTAACTAACCCTTCAAGTACCTAATCAAAATTCAAATTTATCCATTATATGCATAATGGAAGCATATTGTCATCATATGTATCTTGTTTTAATATTACAAATAGCTAATAAAATAATATTTTAATATATGTGTTATAAAATTATAATTTGATGCGTATTATTTTTATTATTTCTTAATTATTGCGTTAATACTTATTTTATATATGTTTTTCCTTATCTGTCGATGAAAATATTGAAAAGACACCTAGAAAATATCTAAGAAGACGAAAAGTTAGGACGTCTTTGAGACGAATTTACGACGGGTTTTACGTTCTCTGGATATGTGGTATTTAGAAACAGCGAGGGAATGCGGTATACTGATGATGATAAACACGACGTGTAAATTGGTAAGACGCGAGAGTTCGCGCATAAGAAAAATCTGGAACGTCGGCCGTGAAGATCCAGACGAGCATCGCGGACGGATCGCGGAGTAGGTCATTATATATTGGCGGTGTATAAAATGCACGTGTAGCAAAGCCTACATGCTTGCTCGTCTATGCTTTGGTCAGCTAAGCGTAACCGGAAAAGATAAACGCGTACAAGCACAACACACGGACGCGAGAAGCGGACGGTGTATCTCGATATTTTTTCGCCGTATTAACTCAATATCGTTGATGATTCATATTTTCTCTCGCGTGCGACTGTCTACGAGAGGGAAGGATATTATCGTCAGCGATGTTACAAACGAAAAAAATCTAAAAAGACAATTTGTCGAAGCAACGATCTCTCTTCCTTTCTTACTCTTCTCTTAAACAAGTCGACGAGTGTTTACGTGAAATTCTTTTATATCGTTCTTGCTTCGCTTGTCAAGATAGACGGCGTCCGCGTATTTTTGGCTGCCGCACAAAAACGGTTATTTAACTTCTCTCCGCGCTACGGATACATATCGCACTCAATAAATCTTCGATACGATATAGCCTTCGATTTCTCTTTGAGGGTAAGCTGAAATTGGGGCAGCGTTTCGAACGTGAATGCGATGTTCTGCCACAACCCAAATACCAAACGGAGCGATCTTCGGGAGTATCTTTTTCGCGTCATGCAAAACGATGTATACCCGCGGAATGATAATGATTCATTTTATAAAAATTACTCCTTTTTATCGCTCCTTAAGAAATCGTAAAAATTCTCTGATATTATGCACGCGTAATAAATTAATGACCGAGTTTTTATTAGCTGCGTAAGCTTCTTTTCATCTGACACAATGAACTTTTAAATTCCTTTTCAAGCTTTAGAAATGAAAACATTTTGAAATATGTTTTATATAGTTTTCTCGTATACATCTCGATTCTGCTAATACAGCAAAAATAATGTTTAAATAATTAAAAAGTTTAATAATTTAAATTTAAATAATTAAAATATAATATAAATAAAAACATTTCTTTTTAAATGAGAATAGAAGGGAAAATTGTATGTTCTGGGATTGATCTTTCACTCGAATTATTTTTCAGGCAGAAAGCTGTTTGGCGGTTATACAATAGTGCCAAAGGCGTGCCGGCCATCAATGCCGTCGAGTATCAAATCGAGCGGTCCGACGATATGCATGTTCAATTACGAATGCACGCGGCGCAACGGCGAAGTCGTCGGCGCCTGCATGGACGGCTTCCTCTTCGGTGCGTGCTGCCAATTACCGTCGACGAGCTCGACAAGTGTAAACCGCGAGCCGCCCGGCACCGAGGAACTTCTTCATCTGTACCAGCTCGACCATGTACCCGACATACCCATTTTGCTGAATCCAGACGGCACGCCCGTCGGCATGTCTATTCCGCCGAGCGACAAGCCTACAAAGATCAACGAGAGACCGATCAGTGTCTCGAGTTATCCGTATGGCGACGAGACCGTGTACACGAAAATCTCCACTTCGAATCAGGCCTCTTCGTCAACGCTACCGTTGCCCGGCATGGCGAACAACGCCGAAAAGACGCAGCTAGTCGAGCAAGCGGACGTCAGTCACCTGGCCGAGAACTTCCCGGCTCTTCTGGGTCAGCAAGACATCATTGATGACTTGAGACTGCCGGGACTGTTGACACATTCGGATTCCAATAATGATATCCAGGATCATCAGGATCCGTCGGCGGTTAATCCGATCACTACGTTGTTGAATCCGAATCAGATTCTGCAAATAGCGGATCCGGTCGATCAGCTTCCGGCGCTGTTCTCTCAGGGACTAAGTAAGAACAATCACAGCCATCCGGAGACGATATTGTTGAATGAAAATGGCACGATGCTCGAAGAGACGAACAATCCGGATGAAATCTTCCAACCGTCCACCGAAACGTCGATGGATGAAAGGATCACGCAGAGTGAAAGTACGTCAGATATTTGGATCAAGTTTCCGGAGCAGTCTGCTTCTTCCACGGTGGAGTTTACGTCTACGTCGCAGTTTCCAAAATCGACGGTATCCGTGATGCCGAAGACACCTATGGTGACTCAGATGTATACCAACGCGCAGAAATTTACGAACGATATACTTAGCACGCAACTGACCATGGAAAGTGCATTCGAGAAGGTGAACACGATCGAAAAGAAGATGTCTACGAAAGAAGCGACGAGTCCGATGAAGCTCGAAGCTACCACGCCGATGACAGTCTCCAGCATGAAAGAAGAGCTGGTGAAGGTACAGACGATTACATACGACCAACCGTCAGGCAACAAGAAGAAGGACGACGTTCTCGATAAGGAGGAGCTCGCCATCAGTCACATAATCTCCATTCTGAACGACACTACGCCAAAATCGGAGGTATCGGTGACCGTTCCGGCTGCAAATTCCTCGCCGGTTCAGGCCTGGGTGAGCATCGACGAGACTTCGAAGCCTTCTCACGTGAAGGTCAGTTCTTCGAACTATCGACCTACCACACCTGCGCCCACGACATTCTCATACGCTTACTACAAACCCAGCTCTTTTCAACCCTCCAAACTTTCCTCGTCGTACTACAACTACGAGCTCATTCCCACCGAGACTACTTATACGTCACAGCATTCGACCTCCGGTAGCAGTTTCGCCGATGGGCCGACTAACCCTCCGGCACCGACAGTGATAGTTCTCGGCCCACTCGGTACAGAGTTTAGCACGAAAACCACCCAGAAACCTCTTACGTGGAAGCCCTCGGGCACAACAATTAAGCCGATTTCAACCCCGATTAAAACTACGCCTCTCAGACCTACGTTAGTCAATACCAAGAAGCCCGGCGTGTCCACGACCATAACCCATAACATTAACACCGTCATCTCCAACGCCGCCACAAACAACGTAGTATCCACCAGCTACATCAGCGTCAATCTGAAGGACGGCACGAGCGCGTCGCCGATAGTCGATGTCAGCACCGAGGCGATCGTTACAAAACCCGGAAGCACGAAGCAGCGGCCGAGCACGAAGAAGCCTGTGATCTGGACCACCGTGTCCTCGTGGTCGAACAAGCCGGCGTTCAATCTGAAACCATCGACGCCCAGCTTCAGCTGGTCGGACAATCTGACGCCAATCAGTACCCTGATATTCAAGGATACCACGACGACTGTACCATGCGAAGATGAAACCGCGGCGCCGGACGATCTCATCAACTTTCCGCCGGTGCGGAATCCGAATCTCAACATCTCCGCGCCGATCTCGCAGCAGGAGAAACCGACGATCGTCGAGATATATAACAAGACCGGTTATCCGGATATCGAGTTAATTAGCGAAAATGATATCCCGACGCCTACGTTCCTCGAAGACGCCGTGCTGACGGACAAAGTGGACGCCTTCGTCAACAAGCTTGTCGAGTCGCTTCAGGGTAACTTCCAGGTAACGATGAGAGATAACTTGTTTACCTGCAAGAGTTTTACTCGCTTATTGACGAAGTTTCAGATTGCTTCGGGTTTTACGAACGGCAGTTTAACTTTCAACGCTCTGAGCGTTGTTATTTTCTTTATCTCTTTCTATCCCTCGTTTGATAAAAACAATTTACATGAAAGTCTCACTATTTATATATACAGAAATTAGAATATTAAGAATTTATTTATTTTAAAATTTTTTATTTACCTGTTATTCAATTTAATTTAATTATTAAAAATTTAATTAAATATTGAATTTAATATTACGTTTTTTAATTATATAATTTGTTTTTCTTTGTAAATTCCTGTTCTATGGAATGTTTACTTTATGCATTTTATCTTTGAATATTGAACTCTTAATATTGTGTGTATTTATGTTCTTTCAATAATTGTTTATTTACATGTATAGTTATATAATAAAAATATGTGATACAAGATATTGTATCATATTTTAGATATGGATAACATCAAAAGCAACGCAAAAATAATATAAATAGATATTTGATTTCCAACAACATAGAGATATATCAGAGTTTTTGTGAAATTTTTTTCCCCATTGTTTTTTAGAGCCTGAAAGAAGTGGTCTACAATGGAAATGGCACAACGGCAGCCACGGTAGCACCTTCTAACGCAACAAAAAGACCGATTAATGGAAGCATTACGACAAGGAGACCGACGCGAAAACCCACGACCAGACCGTCGTCCTTATCGACAACGGCGGGGCCGACAAAGAGGCCAGCGGCGACCACGAAGAGGCCCACTCGTACCACCCAGAAACCGTCGTCGTCTGAGAAACCATCACGTCCTACCAAAGCGACTACCCCAAGGCCCAAACCAGCTACTTCGCAGAACATTACGACCAAGAGACCTCAGGTAACAACGAAGCGCCCGAAACCGACTAGAAAAGTCACGACTGTGCCGCCCAGCAGCACGGAAACAATTTTGTCCGAAGAACAGAGTTCGACCCTGTCGACTACGAGTGAGTCGAGCAACGACGCGGAAACGAATCAGCCAGAATTTCGGACTCGTAAGTGAGCACACAGTCAACAAGTTCCAAAGTTTCTGTAAATATTCCTACGATCAAAAAATCCGAATCGCTATTATTTTCTTTACTAGATAAATAAATAATAAATAAATAAATAAATCTTACAATTCTGTGATTTGAAAATTCTTTGTCGTATTAACAGGATGTGGTGTGAGACCTCTGGTCTCAAGAGCGGGAAAGATAGTCGGCGGAAAGGGCGCGCAATTTGGGGAATGGCCGTGGCAGGTCTTGGTTCGCGAGGCGACCTGGCTCGGTCTATTCACGAAAAACAAGTGCGGAGGTGTGCTTATCACTGATAAATATGTAATCACAGCAGCTCATTGCCAACCAGGGTAAGTCGTACAAGACTTACTGAAAATTGGGGAAACAAGACAAATATAATTCATTCATATTTATTTATAAATATGTCGGATTAATTTTTTGTAGGATTATAATTTTTATCTCTTATTATATATATTATTTGTCTCTGTATAAAATGATTAAATAAGCACCAAAAACAAAAGGGGTATTAAATTAAAATAGTCTCTCACAGGATAATTTACATAAATGAGCTAATGTCGAATGAAAAAATAAAATTATATCTTGCTGTATTGCAGTTTCCTGGCTTCCCTGGTCGCGGTTTTCGGCGAGTTTGACATTTCGGGCGAGTTGGAGTCGAAACGCAGCATAACGAAGAACGTTCGTCGCGTCATCGTGAATCGCGGTTACGATCCGGCGACATTCGAGAATGACCTGGCGCTTCTCGAGCTGGAGTCACCGGTGCAGTTCGACGATCACATCGTGCCGATTTGCATGCCCGAGAACGGCATCGACTTTACCGGACGGATGGCGACGGTCACGGGCTGGGGGCGGCTTAAATACAGTGAGTATCGATTTCGGTTCGCCCGATTTACAAATTGCAAGCCCTAACGCGCACGTGCGTATATGCATGCGAGTCACGCGGCAAATTTCCCGCAAGACTAGAAAGTACAAAATGGAACAGGTTACCGTGACGAGAGCGGAGTAAAACAACTTTCACGATGACTCTCGCGTGGCCTCCTACGCGCCCGAATTCTGCTCGCAATTCTGTTACAATTTTCCTTCTCAATTCGCCGTCAAGACCCTACTAACGGTATCGGTTACGTTCGACAGATGGTGGAGTCCCGTCGGTGCTACAAGAAGTCCAGGTGCCCATAATGGAGAACGCGGTTTGTCAAGAGATGTTCCAGACAGGCGGACACTCGAAATTGATTTTGGAAAGTTTTCTCTGCGCCGGATACGCGAACGGTCAAAAGGATTCCTGTGAGGTAATTTTACGACGGGATTTATCTCGCTTCCCATATATATTCTCTCTTGTATTCTATTAACTTTATTAACACCGTTCTAACTATTAGCGGCATCCCTTTGATCTCACGGCAAATAATATAATTACTGTGTCGATTGTATTTGTAGTTCGCATATCAGTGTTTTCATTTATGATCTATCGTTTATTTGATTATGTAGATTTTATTACTCGTTTTATAGAAAGAAAGATGTCAAACACGTTTTAATTATCAGATTCTTTATCAGCGTTACTTTTTTTAGGTCATCCTAGATAACATGTTTACTCTATCAGTTATGAAAATTCCATGTCACAATATTCTTACTTAATTATTTCAAATTTCAAATTTTTTTTTATTTTTATTATTATTTTATTCTAGATTAATTCTAATTCCTTCAGCTTGCTATCAAGCTTCCATCCTGTAATATTAGTGCCAAAAAATAAGTTATAAATAAACAATTTAGAGAGCGGTTAATGATTTTGCTCAGGGTGACAGCGGCGGCCCGCTGGTGATGGAACGACAGGACGGCAGATGGTTTCTGGTTGGGACCGTTTCTCACGGTATAAAATGCGCGTCTCCATATCTACCGGGTGTGTACATGAGGACGACCTACTTCAAGCCCTGGCTGCACAGCATTACCGGAGTCTGAGGAAACTCGGCAATTATTATCACGTCCTCGTGTGATTACGTGTGTAAGCGGCACCCGATGCCATTCTGTATAAATGTACAAAGGAAGTCTAATTTATTTCCCTTCGGGATAGAGCATACGAAGCTCAATTAAATAATACACTCGCGAAAATAACCGGACTTGAAATATCGGAGTGCTATCTCGATATCTACATAATGATAAGACGCGCTCTCCTACGCATTTATTTTATATTTTCCATTAGAGCGCAACGGAAATAATATTTATATAAGCATCGTTTTACGTCGAGCAAGATTCATTGTGGAAGCAGTACGAGAAAGGAAAAGAGAGAGAGAGAGAGAGAGGGAGAGGCAAGCAGACCACAACCCTCGAGTTATTTAAATTTCGAAATAGCATTCTGTGCAAAACTGTCCGCAGCAAGACACTGTTTCTGCAGTGTAGGTTGCATTTATGCATATCAATGTTTAAATTCGTCCTTATGTGTACACACAGAGTATTTGCAGAGTCGGCTCTGAAGCACATTTAAAATATCCTTCGGCAATCCTGAACCGTTATTTCCATCGGAACGATAACATTGTATATTTATTTGATATTCCTTCTACGATCGAAGAAACGGATACAAATAATTCATGATTCGCGTCAATCCTCTATATAGCGTACCTCCTTTTGCCAATTAATTCAGAGGTGACTTTTTCTTAACAGAAATATTTAGGCCAAAATTAAATTTATTTTTAATTTAGATTAAATTAGATTTAAATTAGATTTAAATTTAACTCGTTAAAAGAATCCTTAATATTTTCGATAATAATTCCTGATTTAGATATTATTTAATCTTGAATGCACAGCAGTTTCATTAAGTAAAAATCGATTTCATAATAAATTGATTTCACAGTAAACCGAATTGGCACCGATAAAAAATCTCATCACCACGCATGCAAATTTTAAACTATCTTGCATGTATCATTGCACGAATATATTTTAATATATCTCATATATTTTTCTTTATATTTTACATCTCTGTCTCTGTCGGAGGAGCGTATTGTTTGTTCCATGAATATTCGCGTCGGCCGGCTCTGCGATACATAAGTACATAAAGACGAGCTCAATGCCTTATTTATTTCCTTGTTAGATGTTATTTATTAAATACATTTTTATACTATAACAATATGTGTGGCTATTTTATTCATTACCAACACTCCGTATATAAAAGATATGGTCGAGGATATTTTGATATCACGGTGCCATACATATCGAGGGAGATGATCCTTTCGTTAAAAATAGCGGCAAATATTTTCCAAATCGATCGAACTTTTAATATCCTGATTATCATTATATATGAACAACGTCATCGCGGTGATAATATCACTTCTGGTAATAACGTCATTTCCGGTGTTTCCCATAATTTTTCTTATCGCTTGTAATTTGACAAAGGTTTATAGCGTCGATTAAAATTTTAAAACTGTAGCACGTATCTGTTTTATGTCCATTTTATACAACAAAAATCGAAAATTCAGAATTAAAATATCGTCAGCGATTTTACATTATTTTAATCCTGTGCTTATATGATAAATGGGCGGATTATAATATAGCGTGATAACATGATAAAACGAAATATATCATACGGCTTGTTAAAATCTTTGAATGTAAATCCTGTTAAATATATTCATAAAGTATCTACTCAAGTTCCTTCCAGAAGAGAAGAAAGTTTCTATATTGCATTACAACTGTTATTAATGTTCCTCGTAAACTTTGCGAGATAAGAAATTATGAAATCACGCACATCACTTGTAAAAGGTAAAATGCATTTGTTGATTGTGCATCGTTGCATTCTTAAAAGATCATATAATATACATAATTTAAATACCGATCGAGTGAGATCGCAAATTTATAAAACCGAGTCAAGAAGAAATAAATTGATTCTTCGCATATAAAATTTAAAACAACAAATTTCTCGAGGAATTATTGTTAAAAAATTATTTAATATATAAAAGTAAAAAATTCAAATGAAAAATAAAATTGTTTAATATCCGATCAGTTGGATTATTCTTTTAGGCGAAAATTCAATTCTTTATAAGTATCCACGTGTCAACGACTACAACGCTGTATTCCAGTGGAAAAAGACTGGCTTAAGTCAGACAAGCCATTAAATGGCGCGTCGAAATCGAATCCAAGGGAAAACAAATTTCATGTAAATTAATAGAGATCACGCCAGACCTATTGCGTCGTAATACAATGCTTATTCCGTCACAATGGACGAAGTTTCTCGGAAGTTAGCGCGTGCGACACGCAAGGCCGAAGTAACGTTTACGAAGCAGCATGCCGCGAAACGTTGGAGCGGAAACAAGCGTAGCGATTTAATGGCGCGTGCATACACGTGTATGACGCGACCCGAGGATGCACGTATACGCTTCGCGTACTTACCTGCGTACTCTGGCATTTCGTTGCACAGGTGGTTGCGTCGTAGACGGACGGTAAATGCAATTTGCGACGTGCCGCAGCGGAAATCTACGTGCGCGTGTCTGGCGACTAGTTCTCCTCCTCCGCGAAAATATCCGCTGAATGCCCTTTTCTGAAAAAAGGAATAATAATGTCATAATTAGATTTCAAGGTTAATTATCAGTTGAAAAACAATATTATAGTTAAGATTTTAAAAGTTTCTCGAGGCAGGGTAATATGTAAAATAAATATCGGTAAAAGACGATCAAGTCTATCAAATTGGTCCATCAATCTATAAATGAAAAAAAATACACGAGAAATAAAGCATACTTTATATCGAAATAAATATAGTTTAATAAAAATTCACACTCTTTATATAATTATTTTATATATTATTGAATGCAATATGTAAATTTAAAAAAATACATATTGTATACAGAAAAATATTATATAATTTTTAATTATCATAATTAGACTTTTTAATTATTTCTCTGTGTTTAGAGACAGCATAAATTAAGATTATTGTTGCAAGTTTATAAAAAACTAATATAATAAAAAAATAAGAAATTATATCAAGTATTTTTAAATATAAACTTTCCTTATATATGTTTTTCTCTCAATATAAGAAAAAAATTATATTACTATTTTAATCAAAAACTTAAATAAACTTGAAAATTATTTCAGATTTCAAAGCTCATTCGAAGAAAAAATCTCGAACCACCTACAACCTCAAAACATTTCTCATGAAAAATTCAAATCTCTTTATCAATAAACTACCGGCTCAGGCTGGAAAGAACTGAATAACGGCAGGCAGCGCATCGCGGTCGTTTTTGCTTCGTCACTATTCAGTATGTGTGAGAAAGTGCGCGGGGGTTCGCGAGCGAGTATATGGAGCAGAAGCGAGCCGCCCGGCGGGCACATCAGGATACCTTGGATCAATACGGCCAAGAGAGAACGAAACTACGCCGGTGGCGGAAAGAGCACGAGCTGAAGCGAGCAAAGATAAGCCCGCTGAACGATGAGAACTTCAGGTCCTGAGACACAAAAGTACAACATTCTCTCGCGCTCATCGAGGAACGCATCCTAAGATAAATATCATGACGAGCTTGAACAAAATCCCGCGACATACAAAATACTTTCTTCAAAAAAAAAAGAGTTTGCAAGAAACGAATTTACCACTATTATCTTTGACCTTTCGCAGATCCGAATGCTCGTTCCTTTGCGAATGTTACAGAACATCGCGTTTCCTAAATGTATTTACCGGTAAAAGAGTATCCCGGAGAATATAATAAAGATGATTCCATATACTATACAATTTTTCCATATACTATAGGTTAAAAAAATTGTGTTTATTCCACGTGACTTTTTGACATAACTTAAAGCTTTGAATGTTTTCTTGTAAAATCAACAAAAAAGTACTATATTAGAGAAAAATAATTGAAATTTGTTTCTTTTTTGCATTAAATATCTATATAAATTTTATTTATGATAAAGAAGCAGACACAACGCGACTCATTATTATCTCATTCAATCATAGCATTGTCAGCGCTACGTACATCATTTATCAAAATACAAGTGGTTGGGATTGATCCATTCGAGTAGCTCCTTCGGCCTTTTATCTCGAGCCGCTCGATAGATAGGAAGCTGAAGATCTGAATGAACAAAATGTCACGTAGGTCGTGATCGGGTGGCGCGAAAAAAAAAAGAGGAAGAAGACGGGCCGGCGGAGGGTTGCGCATGCGCCACCGGGTATATGCGCCCGTCTGACGGCAACCGGAACGACGTAGAAGTATAGATTGCCGAAGCGAGCGCGACACGGACTCAGTCCTCCAGTACACTCCATCGAAGACTTGTTGATCCTGTGCGGAACCTATCTATCGAGTGCTGGCCGATCCTGCCCGGCTGAGGTGCAAGGCGTTCCAGACGAGCTGAGGGTGCAAGAACGTGTTGTAAGTAAATTATAATTGGCTTAAATTTAATAATAGAAAAAATGCTTTAAACGTTTAGAATGTCATGATACTGTTAAACGTTGTGTGTTTCGCCATAGTGCTCTCTATACGTTACGCTCCTCAAAACTTGTCCTTGACGTTAAAATGTCCTCAACTCATCTTTCATGAATAAAGCATACACAGTTATCATAATATTAAGATATAACAAAAAATAGAGTATAATATAGAATAAAAAATAGGGTTCAATTAATTGTCTTATAGAGTCAAAGTTAAAATAGAATTTAAAAATATTTCTATTTCTATACAATTTAATTAGTTTGACACAAAAGATGATTTAGTCCATTTGAAAACCTGAATATTTGAATTAAGTTAAGTAAAATTTATATTAAATTCATTGATTACTGTTTTATCTACAACCCGATTAAATAGCATGTATAAATGCTATGAAAAAATTTCATTTGCAGATGAAAAAGAAACAAGATCGAAGAAAGAAGAATAATCGATCGTATATACAAAGTTATTGCTAGGATTGATCCAACATGACTCATATCTTACACGAAGCTATCATAAATTGTAATTTGTCCTTGACCAGAATATGAAAAAAACTTGTTATATTTTTCAATCTTTTACAAGCAATTTAATATCGGAGCATTTAATTTCCTGTTCTATGATAAAACGTATAAAACAATTATGCATATATATTTACTAAATAATGTTATATTATGATTATCATTTTGAATATTGAACAAGTGCAATCGATTGTTCTCGTATTCAAATATTAATTACTTAATTAACATTGTAGCGTAGAATAACACGCAACATCTGAGCCACGATATCCTATCAACAGTAAATCGAAAATTTAAATAATAATGACATCGATGAATTGTATAAAGAGTGCTCTTATCGCTTTTATGTTATAAAACCACGTATTAGCAATCGCGAAAAGATAGCGTTGCATCATCGACATCTGATATGATAAACCAACGTAAAAAGGGGTTCGATGTTAACGGCTAGCCGCGTCTTACGGATCACTGCTTACAGCAAAAACAGTCAGGGATAAACAAAAATAAAATATGTTCATAAGAAGTACGAAAAAGAGATGACCGTGCAAAATTGGTTGCAATTCAAACGGATTAACGAATCTGTTTTTTCGCCCGATTTCGGATATTCTGTTCTTAAAATAATTTCAAAAGTATTTAATCTAAAAGTTATACTACACATTTTATTCTAAAGAAATATAATTATTATATAATTATATTATATAATTAAAATTTTTAATCGCTGGACTGATCATTGCATTGCAAATGCAATCATGTAGAATCTTCTAGACAAATCTAATTTTAGATTGCTATGCTACTGCTATCATATTTTCAAACAAGCAAAAAAAAATTAGATAATAAAAAGATAAGATTCTTTCTTATACAAAATTAAGAAATAAACTCCAAATAAGATTTGTTACGCTAAAATAAATATTACATGTTTAGAAGTTATAACATAAGAAATTTCAAACAAAAAGAGAGATTTACTCCTCATTTTAGAATAATTATATTTTCAAGTATAATGAAATATCTGCATAATAATGGATAATGAATTAAGATTCACTTTTTAATAACGTTTAATTATACTGCAAATCCTTAATATATTCAGTTCAAACATTTAACGTAATGAACATTCTTTCTCCCTCGAATGATTACAGAGTGCCCGAAGATTAATATATCTCCAACAATATGAAGGTATGTGCGGCGATAACGCTAGTGCTTGTAGCAAACACGGCATACATCGGTGTCGAGGCATGGGGTGGTCTCTTTAACCGCTTTAGTCCTGAGATGCTCTCTAACCTCGGCTACGGCGGTCACGGGGGCTACCTAAATCGTCCTGGGCTATTACAGGTATCTAGAAATACATATCTTTCTTGTAAGAAATTACCCCGCGCGATTTTTCTGTATTTCATCTTAAAAACATTTAAAATGTGTTCCGTAAAATCTTTCGAATTAATCTTTTAAACGTTTTTTAAATCTATTTTTTTTATTAAAACCGGCAAAATCTAAAAGAAAATCTGAAAGGTTTTCTAGATTTTTATTTTCAACGTTTAAAATATGTTTAAAAAATATTTAAAAAATTAGATGAATTTTTTGGACTTCTCTTTATAACGTTTAAACATCAAAGGTAAAAGTCCAGATTTCCGGATCGGTAAAAAAAATGATATAAAAAGAAAGACACTATCGGAATAATGGCAAAAAGAGCCAAGTGTGGTTTTTGAGGGCGCAAATGTTTACTTTAAAATATAATTACAAAATTTAAAAAAAAATAAAAAAACAGTAGATTTTTAAATTTTCTTCTTTGTTTAAACTATACAAATTTTAAAGAATCTTTAGATATATTTTAAACGTTATATTTTAACGTTGGAAATATAAAATCTAGAACTTTAGACTCCCTTTTGATTTTTTTAGACGTCAATTATACATCCTATCATTTGATTTAAATAGTAACACGCAGTATGGGTCACGTACAATCGATTTTTCATTTTCTATCCGCGTGCACTTGCACTTGCATAAACTTGCAAGAAGAACTCTCCTGTGGCCCCGTTTATTTCCCATTTTTCTTCATCTGTGAATTAACTTCAAGATTGCGATCCGGAGATTGAATGGAATTACCTTCGCAGCGCGATACGTGCGAAATTACTGCTACTGTAAAAACTTTTACTGCGTTTCAACTACGTGATAAATAAATAAAACTATAACCGTTCCTCGGTTATATTCGAGAGCTCCAGAATATCCGTACATATCGCTCGATTTATATCTTTACTTATTTACATAAGATAATCTTCTTCGTCGCATAATTAGCAAGCCCGTGCTAACGAGATTCTTCTTATTAATAAACGCAAAATTATTATATTAAAATCGATTTATAATTATTTTGCTAGCAATGTGTAATTATTTGAACAATGTGCAAAGTATAATCAAACAAGTTTATGTAAATAAATCCGTGAACTAGTCGAGTATTTATCATTTAAATCATATTTGACTTTTCTGTGGAAGAGAAACGCATCACATAATAAACATCGATTACATGAAATTATACAAATATGAGTGAGTAATACGATAGTAATACGACCTCGAAATTGATGATTAAGTAAACAAGAATCAGCGAAAAAAAAAAGCTACTCGCAGATTACGTTGCAACACTTGGATCTTGCATACAAAATTCTTAACTACATATCCGTGTTTAATATTATTCAATTATTATTATTAATTTTAATTTATAGAGTTCTCGATAAATATCGAATCAAGTTTCTCTTTTCTACCTGAATTTTTAGGATATCTTACATTTAATAAACATTAATATAAAATGAAATAAATTTTTTTTACCATCTCTTTTTCAATCTTTAATAAATAATATAGTATATGTATTATAAATCAATAATAAAGAATAATAAAATATTTTATAGAAAATGCGATTTTAATATTTAGTCTTGAATATTTGCAATTCTAAATAATAAATTTAAAAAATCATAAAAAAAGATATATTTTAAATAAAGCAATCACTTTCCTTCTTCTCAGGAAGGATATAGCGGCATATATGGAGAGGGAATCGAACCTACGGAAGAACCTTGCTATGACAGGAAATGCGTGTATAATGATCACTGTTGTTCAGGTTCCATTTGCGTGAATTTCGATGGAGGTAAATAAAGACAACTCTAATAAAAATTTCTAATAATTCGTTACAAATTAATTAGATTTTCTAGAATATAATTAAAAATAATAAAGACATTATTTCTCATACGATCTCCCATATTATCGATAAAAATAATCATGAGCATGATATTCCAGTTACTGGAACATGTGTCTACGATTTTGGTATGAAACAAGGCGAGCTCTGCAGACGGGATAGCGATTGCGAAACCGGCTTAATGTGCGCCGAAATATCTGGACGAGAAACGAAATCGTGTCAACCACCGACCACTTCGAACAAATTATACAGTGCGTTCACAAGCATATTTTATATTTGCAAAATATAAAAAAAAATATAATGCTGCGTAAGATTATAAATAAATTTCATCAATAAATAATGTATTTGTTACAGATGAGGAGTGCGTTATGTCAAGCGAGTGCGATATCAGTCGTGGACTATGCTGTCAATTACAAAGACGACACCGGCAAACTCCTAGGAAGGTAATGGAATATATCTATTGTTTGAATTGTAAAACATGATTGCATATATCTTTAAAAAATTTATCCAAAAAATTTACTCTTTTCTATAGACTATTAGCGGAGCTTTTCAAAAATCGTTGTCTATTAAAAAAAAATATATAGTTTTTATTTTTACGTAGTCATCCTCGATTTTCTCTGTGTATGTATGTAAGATAAAATATAAATATCTTATTACATTGATTCATTAAAGCCTACTAAAAATAAAATTTTTCTTAATACCACTTTTTCAAATAATCTCTCTTAATAATCAAAAAATATTTCGACAGGTTTGCTCGTACTTCAAGGATCCTCTAGTCTGTATCGGTCCGGTAGCGACAGATCAAATAAAGTCCGCGATCCAGTACACCTCTGGAGAGAAACGAATCACTGGACAGGGCAACCGTCTGTTCAAGCGGATGCCGTTCGCCTAAACGTTCGTCGTACTTGGCAATACGTGACGGAGGTGACGTATACAATATAAGATAAGTTACAAAAAAAAATCAAATCCTCCTTTAGTCGTTGTGAGATGATACCTAGATCTAAGTTTGTCGACTCGACATTATCTCGATCTCCTTCCTATAGTCCCGACTTTCCTCCACGCCAACGATACATTGGGAAGTATGACAGTAGCGTAAGAAAATCATGCGGCAAAAATAAAAAAACTAAATGTTACTCGGGGAGGTGTTACTTTGGGATTGTTTCTTTTTCGAGTATATAGCGCGACTGAAAACACCTATAACACATATCATATTAACCCGTCTCGTAGGTCTCTCTAAGAATAAGAGACACGCTAGCATAGTTGTGTTAAGAAAGAACGCGCTGATGAATAAGAGCGCCGTACGACAAAGATGTTTCTTAATGATTAGAGGTAAAGTATATACGGGACGTTCGAGAGAAGTTCCATTAGACGATTTATCTACCGGTCTACCGGTTGAGCTTTCCTTTTGGATTGTAGTAAGAGATTAGTGAATCACTTAATTGTCCGTGATATAAATCATATATGGTTATAGAGATAAGAATATAATAAATGAGAATAAAGAGAGAGGCGTGCACAAACGAAGAAGTGAAGAGTTTTCATTATCGTCGCGGTATCAACATTGATTATTTTATTCTGTTAATCAACGATATTCTTATTACGCTCTAATCTACAGAATGTGTGTTGATCGAAGTCTATGTTTCGAAAATTCCGAAATAAAATGATATATGTGTCTTCAACGACTGCTGATACAACGATGTTGTTGCATCGCAAATGAGGTTTTTCTCAACGAGAAATTTCAATATCGATACCGCAAACGATAGTGTTATTCGAGTTACACGATGCATCGGATCTATACCTTTTAGCTGCATTTTTATACACGTTCGTTGCATGATACGTGTCGCAAAGTTAGAATTTATTTTAGAATATATTTCAAAAATAAATGACATATTAACACAGAAATAATTTTCTCTATGTAAATTTTGTATACACATTCTATATGACTTTAATATAGTTCCTTTATATAACAAAAAAAAAAAACAACTTTCCATGCGCTTCTACATTAACGTATATTATATTAAAATGACAAAATAAATATGTAAAAAATATCGTGAACTCCAAAATTAATTCTAAATCTTGAAACGTCTTGTGAACTTGTTTTGTGAAAATTCTTTGAACATCTGTGTCATTTCATGTGTAAAATATTATCACAATAAATTGTCACAAATATTTGACAGAATAACAAGATGGATAAAATGCAGCTAAAAGAAATAGAAATATCGTCAATGCATTGCAAGTCGTGACTTATATTTTTAGTTGGAGATCGAGAGATCCCAACGAGTCCGCGGATGCCAGCCAGTCTTGCAGGATGTAACAAGAGAAACACAATAGCGGATTTAAGGTCCAAATAAAAACAAATGTACACAATTGGAAATAACATATCTCTAAGGAAATAATATTTTCAATTTTGAAAACATATAGCAATCGTATTGCTAAAAAATGAACATTCCAAATATATAAAACACAGTTATAAATTAGCAGAACAATTTGAGAATCCGTGAAGCCAGTTGAATCTTTTTAACAGATCCTAAGAAATCTCGTTATTTATAAATCCGCTATTGGACGGCCTGCTAATTATTCAAACGCACAGATCGAGAAGTATTTGTTCTCTTTTTTTTTCATTTTACAAACGATCGTCTAGCGAACGAAACGCGAAGTGTCGTTCGGACAGTCTCAATGGCGGAGAAGTATTTTCTACAGGGGGAAGAGCTGAAAAAGGCGCAAAATATCTTGTAATTCGGTCGATGTTTCAAGTTTACCCTTAAAAATCGTATTTAGACGTTTACTCGACTATATCGGACACATTTATCCTTATTCTCCTCTCCAAAAAGAACTTCACACACACACACATACTCTGTCGGTATGTATATGTATTCGTAATGTAAATCGTATCGTGGAGTTGCAAAACGAGACATTTTAAAATGTAGGAGGATTACACTGTAAAAGATACATATCAAAGAGGGAGAAGTTTTGCTTCGCTAGCTTATATTCAGAGATATATAGTGTTAGATATATAAATATATATATGATAAAACAAAGAAAGAAAGACGTTAACTCTTAGTAAAAACAATATAAGTGTGCATATATTGTTCGTTTAAAAAAAGAAAATCCCGAATGAATATTTAAAGAAGAGAAACTATTAAAAAGAAGATCGCGGAAATCGCTCTGTTCAGTATTAATCGCGGAAATCGCTCTATCGCGTAATAATCTCGTGGAAATCGCTCTACTAGCTGTACTAATATTAATGAAATCGTAATACATGAATGAAATACACAATATATATAGTCTGTGGCTATGTGAAATATTATTCGGTGGAAATTTGTTATAATATTAATCGTTATAACATCGTTTGAAAAAGCGCAATGTTAAATAATAATCGTTTGAAAGATCGATTGCACGACGTTTTAAGCATAATCGTGGGAGACGCAGTGTTAAGCGTTCTTTGAAATCACGTTCGCATACAACAACAACAACAACAATAGCAAATAACAACAACAATGCTCTAATTCCAGTATGCGTAGAGTACCTGTCATCTCTGTCTTATTATTGAGAAGGAAAAACTCTCAGCAAATCCTCGCTTTTTACGCGACTGGTGGTGCTATGTGATCGTTATATTTTTAGTTGGAGATCGAGAGATCCCAACGAGTCCGCGGATGCCAGCCAGTCTTGCAGGATGTAACAAGAGAAACACAATAGCGGATTTAAGGTCCAAATAAAAACAAATGTACACAATTGGAAATAACATATCTCTAAGGAAATAATATTTTCAATTTTGAAAACATATAGCAATCGTATTGCTAAAAAATGAACATTCCAAATATATAAAACACAGTTATAAATTAGCAGAACAATTTGAGAATCCGTGAAGCCAGTTGAATCTTTTTAACAGATCCTAAGAAATCTCGTTATTTATAAATCCGCTATTGGACGGCCTGCTAATTATTCAAACGCACAGATCGAGAAGTATTTGTTCTCTTTTTTTTTCATTTTACAAACGATCGTCTAGCGAACGAAACGCGAAGTGTCGTTCGGACAGTCTCAATGGCGGAGAAGTATTTTCTACAGGGGGAAGAGCTGAAAAAGGCGCAAAATATCTTGTAATTCGGTCGATGTTTCAAGTTTACCCTTAAAAATCGTATTTAGACGTTTACTCGACTATATCGGACACATTTATCCTTATTCTCCTCTCCAAAAAGAACTTCACACACACACACATACTCTGTCGGTATGTATATGTATTCGTAATGTAAATCGTATCGTGGAGTTGCAAAACGAGACATTTTAAAATGTAGGAGGATTACACTGTAAAAGATACATATCAAAGAGGGAGAAGTTTTGCTTCGCTAGCTTATATTCAGAGATATATAGTGTTAGATATATAAATATATATATGATAAAACAAAGAAAGAAAGACGTTAACTCTTAGTAAAAACAATATAAGTGTGCATATATTGTTCGTTTAAAAAAAGAAAATCCCGAATGAATATTTAAAGAAGAGAAACTATTAAAAAGAAGATCGCGGAAATCGCTCTGTTCAGTATTAATCGCGGAAATCGCTCTATCGCGTAATAATCTCGTGGAAATCGCTCTACTAGCTGTACTAATATTAATGAAATCGTAATACATGAATGAAATACACAATATATATAGTCTGTGGCTATGTGAAATATTATTCGGTGGAAATTTGTTATAATATTAATCGTTATAACATCGTTTGAAAAAGCGCAATGTTAAATAATAATCGTTTGAAAGATCGATTGCACGACGTTTTAAGCATAATCGTGGGAGACGCAGTGTTAAGCGTTCTTTGAAATCATGTTCGCATACAACAACAACAACAATAGCAAATAACAACAACAATGCTCTAATTCCAGTATGCGTAGAGTACCTGTCATCTCTGTCTTATTATTGAGAAGGAAAAACTCTCAGCAAATCCTCGCTTTTTACGCGACTGGTGGTGCTATGTGATCGTCAAGAGAGTCCCTTAAAGAGAATCTCTGATTGATATTATCAATCAATTATCTACTAGAGTTCTCGAGTACTTCCCAAAACGTTAATCTACCTGTGTAAGGAAACTCAAAACATATCATGCGAAATGCCTAATGCATTTAAGAGAGTTCTAAATATGAATGTTAACTACGAGATATAAATATATATATATTACCTTATTGAAATTATATTTTTATCTTTGATCCATATGTATATCTAAGCTCTATATATTTACACAATATTCGTATATTTTCTCGAGGCGTATATATATATCTATAAAATAACATATATACACAAACACACACATATACACACACATATCCGTTCTGTTATATCGTATATAATGTTCGAATAAATTCGCGCGCTTGATAATAATCTTTTATCGATTTTTCAAGCGCGATTCTTTTCTTCTGAAATTTTTGTTCTGAAATTATGAATGTAAAATTATTTGCAACTATGAATCGATGGTCGATTATGTTGTAATCAATTTTAATTATTATTTATATGTGTGCATATATATATATATATATATATATATATATATATCGATCTGCAACTATGTAGGCGCCTACGTACATGAGAGACCTATATATATATATATATACGTTTGTATTATATTGTATCTTCTCTTTAGACGTAAAACAATATATCCCAATTGTCTGAAAATATTTTATATATATATTGGTTTATATTATTCCGTAAATATGTGTGTGTGTGTATGTGCTTGATATTATATAACTTTATATATACATTTTATCGAAAATCTCTGTTTCTGCTGTGAGAATATCTCTTTTCTCTTAGTCGGGCTAAGGAAACGGTTGAAATGTTATGAACTGCACACAAAAAATACATATCATAGCCTGTAAGACTCTTTGCCTTGTAAGAAAGTTCGAACGCATGTTCGCAAAACACGGAACATGATGTGGTAACGAATAGATACATACATATGTACGAGCTATCACAGGTTTTAAGGGAAATTTGGCCACTTGGCCTTGAGTCGAAAGTACCTCTGTCGTAAGAATTAATCCCAGCGTAAAACTTTATGTGTATGACGTATATGTAAATGTATCGTTCAAAATTACAATATTTAAAAAAAGAGTTCTAATAGCTAAATGTGAAATACATGATGGTGCATATGAAATAAACTGAATATATTTCTCTGTCACTCCTTCTGGCTATCAAGTGTTTTCTCCTCGAATATGCGTTCATATATGATCGATATTCTCTCGCGAGTTTATATTATTCCAGTCCACAAAATTTGCAATATTTTTTCTTTAAAATATATATTTTCGTACTTACCATCTTGTTGTTTTTTTGTGACGCTCCGATAGACAACCGATCAGATAAGAAATTCTGTAAAAAGAAAAGAGAATCAATAAAAATTAAACTAATATTTAAATCATACAAATATATAAAAACATTGTTCGATTTTGAGAATGTCAATTATATCTTCCATATTTTCATTTTTTGTTTGCTTTTCGTAAAAATTAAAATAATCTGATAGAAATCAAAAGGAGTAAAAAAGAATTTAACGGTTGTGACGCTGCCTTTGGTTTGATCGAATCCATAATCTCATAAAACGCAATTCTTTCTATGTCAATAATACTTTTAGACGCATCTCTACTTTTTATAGCGATTCGTGAATACGTAAAATACCTTTTAGATGTAATATGCTCGTTGCCTCTTCAAAATTATAACAAAAAAGTAAAATGTTGAAACTGCAAAGTACGGAGCACGTCTTCACCGAACCGTGATCTGAAGATGACTGCAAATTCAAACACTAACGTTCTTCC
>NW_021850877.1:1486142-1490757 GCF_003651465.1 Formica exsecta
CCGATCACTGATCAAAGATCTGATTTTTTCACGCTCTATTTAAACTATACAACGTATGTATGTGTTAAAATTAGAATTTTAAGACAAATTTTAATAACTACAAAAATATACAATTATATATATTTATCTAATCTTCTTTTATTTATGTAATTTAATTTTTTATTCAAACATTTTCAAATTAATCTCTGCGCCTCGCGCGGGGATGAAAGACATTAGTGGTGCCATCTATCATTAATTTTATTACGTAACATTTTTCCCTGTGGATAAAATAGTCAAATTATCAAAGTATTTTTTGATAAACTCCAGATGCAAGATGCAATATGTGTATTTACAGTATATTGACAATCTGAATATTTTTTTCTTTATAATAACGCACAACGTATAGTACTTTTAAGTTACGAGCCATGAAATTACTTTATAAATGCTTTTATGAATTTTATAATATCAAGAAAACATAATTCTTTTGAAAAAATTAACAAATAAAAACATAACATTTTTTGTTATGCTTAATAATATGCACAATTATATTCTTGTGCAAATATTTAAAATCTTGTCAATTGTTGAAACTTTATAGTTCTAAATGATGACGCTACGTTTGTTTGACAATCAGGTAAGATACATACATACGGAGTTTATTTTTACATGGAAAACTACATTACGGCTGTTTTGTGTTACATATAACTTATTGACTTTGACTTAACTTATACATTATACTCGACAACTTTTATATTATATATTATCTGCCCTTTAGGATTATTCGACTTTAGATGCTATACCAAACATATGTATGGAGAATTGCGAAATTCGGAACTATGATTATTTGGAAAAATGCATCAGTAATCTCGAAAATAAAGATTCTGGGGTACTACAGAATACCATGAATACTACAGACGTTGGTTTACAAGACAACTTGGATGATGTTAATTTGAATAACATTGATTTTCATTTCATGAAAATTGAAAACTTGCTCTTGCAAAATGCCGAAGAATCTAAAAATTGTATAAAAAGCAAAGAGATAAGGCAGGAAAAGTCATCAGATGTTAATATTTCATACTCAATTCAAAATTTTAACACAATGAATCTAGAGTGCAATACCTTTTCATGTAATTTAAACAAAGAATCAAATGATATAATAACTATTAACAAGAATGAATCTTATACACTTAACAAAAATCTAACAACTCAATGTTTAGAAAAAAAGCCAATAATAGAGAATTATAATTATTCCACTAAACTTCACATAGAAAATAATAATGGAAATGTACATCCTAATACAAATGAAGATAATAGTTGTATAAATCAAAATGTCATATCAAAGAAACATGGAATTAGGATTGATAATCCTCTTCTGGAACCATCAGATGGAAATGAACAAGTTCAAAAGTGTGAACAGTGTCTAATGACATTCAGATATAAAAGACATTTGGATCGTCATTTGGAAGGTCATCAGAAAAATAATTGCTCTCATTGTGATGAAAAATTTGCTAGACGTAAGCATCTGGAAGTTCACTTATTCCGTGCGCATGGAGAAAGAGTGATCAGGCATGCTCATTTGTGTGATGCGTGTCCCAAAAGTTTCCCTAAACGTGCTCTCTTGAATCGTCATAGAGCAAAACATAACTATCAAAGTGGTAAAGTCTGTTCCGAATGTGGAGAAATGATAAATGTAGATATAGATAAGAAAGAGCACGAGGAAAATCACTGTAAAATGAGGCAATTTAAATGCCAACAATGTTTGCAAACATTTAGTATCAAACAGACGTATTTGTCCCATATTCAGAATCATAATAATTATAAATGTCCTAACTGTAATGTCAGTTTTGCATCAAAAAAGAAGGCACATGAGCACTTTAAGGCAATTCATGTACCAAAGTTAAACAAGTCAGAATCGATAAATAATGGTGGTAAATATTTAAAAAAATTTTTAAATATTAAAATAAAAAATCAATCTTCTCATCATTTATCTAATAATTTTATGTTACAGGTCCATATTTTTGTGACAAATGCAAACATACATTTATCAAGAGGGACGACTATTTTCGGCACTTGGAATCTGCATTACATCTAAGTAAAATTAATAGGGACACTCCTATACGAGCTATATTTTCATGTGCATTCTGTTTGAAAAAATTAATTACGCAAAGAGCTCTGGATCAACACATCAGGCGTATTCATAAAGGCGAAAAACGATTCGTGTGTAATATATATGGATGTACATTTCAGTGTGCCAGAAGGACAGATCTGGATAGGCATAAACAGCTGCACATAGAAGAGCGAAATATCGTGTGCGAGCATTGCGGCAAGACGTTTACCAGTATCAGTATTCTTAAGGATCATGTACTTTATATTCATAGTAAAGAGCGACAATTTATTTGCGAAGTGTGCGGCAAAGCGTTCAAGAGAAACAGTTTACTCAAAAGGCATAAATTGTCGCACGAACAACATCGGCCGTTTGTCTGTATGCAATGCAGCACCGCGTTTAAACGCTCCCATCATCTCACTCGTCACATGGAAACCTGTCACAGAATTACACTGAAAAAAAAGAAAAAGGTAAAGCTTTTTTCGAAACAATCTCACTTAATCTCCATATATTTATCCATATATATCCAACACAATTATAATTATGAATGCAGGTGGTAAAGCTCATGAAAACAGAAGATGGTCATCTTGTGCCAGTGCCAGAAAAACCAAACAAATTAGACTGTAATAAAGTGAAAAGTGAAAAAGAGTGTGAATCAACTGTAAAAAGCAGAAAGAAAGATTGCTCAATTACAAATATAGATGCGCAAGTTATAAACGTTGATTCACCACAGAAAGTACAGCCACTATCAAATTCTGAAGAAAACTCTGAATGCTCAAGTCTATCGCTAGAACTTACGAATTTATCTGTTATCGATTCTATTCCACAGGTTCTTTCATTAGTAGATATAAATACGGGACAAGTGCTTACTGTAGAAGTCGCCAATCCAGAAGTTTTACCTACCGATGAGCTCATTGATCAATTTGGAACAAATTGCAGTGAAATATTGAATTTACCAGATTATCAAGATATAGAATTTCACAATAGTCTTTTAAATGTCGATCAAACGTATTGTACAAACATATCGGAGGACAATACAAATTATTCGGAAGTATCCGAAGTATTATTAGAAAATATCGAAGGTTCGTTCTCGCTTATAAACAGTAACGGTAAGATGGAAACAATAGAAAATTATTTAACAAGTGAATTTTCACCGTTTCTTAATATTTAAAGGCTTGCAGAAAAGAAGAGCTGCATGTATATTTTAAATGTACAGTTGCATTTGCTCAAATTTCAAGTATACAATATTGCATTTTATTGAACCCATGCAAAAATATTATTACTTCTTTTGTTAATGTCAAAAATGTTATTAAATTTTATAAAATATATTTTTTTATGTCACAAGTTTAATGTTAGATTAAACAAACTTGTGACATAAAAAAATATATTTTATAAAATTTAATAACATTTTTAGAAAACTCCTATTTTTGAAGATGTATAAGAATATGTATTCTCTGACAAGAAAATAGGAAAGATCTTATTACACCTCATATATATAAAATAAAAAACCTTTTAATTGTATTTTTAAAGCTGTTATTATATATATATATATATATAGATGTGTGTGTGTGTGTGTGTGTGTGTGTGTGTGTGTGTGTGTGTGTGTGTGTGTGTGTGTGTGTGTGTGTGTGTGTGTGTGTGTGTGTGTGTGTGTGTGTGTGTGTGTGTGTGTGTGTGTGTGTGTGTGTGTGTGTGTGTGTGTGTGTGTGTGTGTGTGTGTGTGTGTGTGTGTGTGTGTGTGTGTGTGTGTGTGTGTGTGTGTGTGTGTGTGTGTATAAATTTAATTTAAAATGTATATATTATCTGTTCTATTATCTTTTCTTATTTTATAAGAGCAAAAAATAAAGTGTGTAAAATATGTGTGTGGTGTGACATTAAATATTTTTTATTTAATTTTATAGCAATATGTATTAAACGATTTTATTTATGTATATAAGATTAGTTTTAAAATATATAGAAAAGAAAATATATCTCAACATGAAATTTAATTTCCAGCAATTTTTTAATATAAATTTCATATAAATAATTTCTCTATTTAGCCGAGCTAAATTGAGTTCCTTTCTATTGTTTCACTACTTCACATTTGTTACTTGAAAAAAGTATATAGAATAAAAATAACTACTTTAATTTTGTATATTATGTGTATAGAATATGAGTGAAGATTGCGTAAAGTCGAAAACAGAATTTAATTTAACTTTAATGCATGAATTAGGATTAAAAGGAATATGATACATACATAACACAATTGTATATACAACTATATCGTCCATTTTTTCCTTTAACAGCATATTGAAATATAAAGAAAACTACATTTTGTAAATTTTAATTATGTATTATAAAATCGTAATATACAGAATATAAATGTATTTCTATTTAAACCATGTATCACAAGCACTTTACAAAACACCTCGCGAGCACCTAATGATTAAATATTTACAATGTAAATGTAAATAGTTTTAATAAATGATAGAATTAGAAGAGGGATCAAATATTTTTTTGCCTTTATTCATTAAAAATATGTTTATATTAAGTATA
>NW_021850877.1:1490910-1493061 GCF_003651465.1 Formica exsecta
TATATATATTTTATAGTTATAAATATTTAAAAATAAAGAATACATATAATTACAGATCAAGCATTATTCTATTTCCTTAAATAAACAAAAAGTTTAACATTTTTCATTACATATTACCTATAATTTGTCTTTATTAATTTTCATCACATATTATCCATAATTTTGGTCGGTTTTTCTTCCCAAAAAAAAAAAAATTTGGAAACTGGAAAGTTATGATACTACATACTTAAATCCCATACAGACTCTGTTTCCTTAAACACAAAGAATTCAACGTTATTTTTAATCATATTAACTGATGTCTTTATTTGTTTCTTTTTTTCTTTTTCACGAAGTAAACCTATGTATAAATACGCTGATTACAACAGCAGATGCTGCTCCAGCCAACGTCCATAAAACTCCCTTAGCAAACTTCTTTTTACTTTTATCGTCCGCTTTCACATCCTTTGACAAATTTTTGATATCTTCAGTTACACCTAACATTTTACGGTATAAGTACTTTTCTTTTTTTGCATCTTTCGCGATTTTATCTTTTAAGGTCATTAATTCTGTATTACATATCTTCATGTCTGGATTTAATTTTTGCATTTCAGTGAAGATTGCATAAGCTTTTGCATATTCACCTTTGAGTCTCAATATTGTTCCTATAATACATACAATACATATACTTATTTGAATTTTTCATATCTGTCAAAACATAAATCAAGAATAAATACAACTTAAAAAAAAAACTAAATAAATATAGTAAATATAAGATTAGGACTTTTGCATTACCTTTCCTAAATAATGCTTTCACATTTTGTGGTTGACACCTCAAAACATGTTCCACATTTTCTAAAGCTGAATCATAGGCTTCTGTTTTAATTAATGCAGCTGCTAAATTATTGTGCACTTTTATGCGATCCTCTAGTAAAATTTGCAATTCAGTATCACTAAATGACTCTTCTTCCTCATTTTGATTTGTACCACTTTTTGTCGATGACAAATATTCCAATGCTTTCCGATAACATTGTAATGCAAAAGGCAACTCGTCCCGAACAAACCACCAATTTCCACGCTCACGTTTCTTATTACTTTAGAAAAATTAATTCAAACATTATGCCAAAAAAAAAGTTAAACAGATCACCAAGTTTTGTCCTTAAAGTATTTAATCCACAAAAATAACTTCTATTACATAATTTATAAGCAAAATTATTACCTTGTTTCTCTTCTTTGGCTAATGCTTAATTTTTCTATCTCAGGCTCTAGCTCTGCTGCTTTCAGTTCAACTGTGTATATAATAGTGGCATCAGGTGGTATAGGTTTTTTTCCTTGCTTGCCATAAGCAAATCTAGGATCAATTACAATCTCGGCAACTTCACCTATATCCATCAATGCAATTGCTAAGTCTAATCCCTGTAATATATATATATATCAATATTGTATTATAAACCAAATATTGACAAATAATAATAATAATATATATGATACCTGTATCACTTCTAAGTCTCCCAACTGTATCACAAGATTTTCATATTCTTCCACTATTTTACTGTCCTCAAGTTTACCAGTAATGTTTAATGTACATATATCACCTCTGTTTGGTCGCGTTCCATTTTCACCTTTTTTTATAACTGTCTTTTTCAACTGACCATTACCAAATATATCTATACAATCACCTACAGAATGATCATTTAAAGAAGCTTTTGTTACAGGATCTTCAGCATCAATGTTAAAATTTAATTCCTCGCGAATAAAATCAGCTTGTGTTCCTCCTTGTGATATCATATTCTCGTCCATCTTAAATAAAAATATTTACTATAATTATTTAATCCTACTTATTGTACAGCCATGAATTGAAATTTAATTGAGTTTAACAGAAAAAGTTCACGATTTATCGGTTATAATATCAAAATCCAATATAATTACAAGGACCAGAAGATAATATATAGCTCAAATTTTCCTTAATTGTAATGAATTTTTTTTAACGTTTTTAATACGTATAGAAATAAAGCTTTAAAAAAACAAGCATTGTAAATAATTTATTTTAAACCATTTTTTTATTTATAGGTTACTTAAAATTCTGAATATACTTAATATTTTCTGTGTTCGATATAAACTGAAAATAAATATTGTAAAAAAGTTTACTTCTCTCATCTATAAAAAAAAAAAAAA
>NW_021850877.1:1493099-1509803 GCF_003651465.1 Formica exsecta
TATATATATTTTATAGTTATAAATATTTAAAAATAAAGAATACATATAATTACAGATCAAGCATTATTCTATTTCCTTAAATAAACAAAAAGTTTAACATTTTTCATTACATATTACCTATAATTTGTCTTTATTAATTTTCATCACATATTATCCATAATTTTGGTCGGTTTTTCTTCCAAAAAAAAAAAAATTTGGAAACTGGAAAGTTATGATACTACATACTTAAATCCCATACAGACTCTGTTTCCTTAAACACAAAGAATTCAACGTTATTTTTAATCATATTAACTGATGTCTTTATTTGTTTCTTTTTTTCTTTTTCACGAAGTAAACCTATGTATAAATACGCTGATTACAACAGCAGATGCTGCTCCAGCCAACGTCCATAAAACTCCCTTAGCAAACTTCTTTTTACTTTTATCGTCCGCTTTCACATCCTTTGACAAATTTTTGATATCTTCAGTTACACCTAACATTTTACGGTATAAGTACTTTTCTTTTTTTGCATCTTTCGCGATTTTATCTTTTAAGGTCATTAATTCTGTATTACATATCTTCATGTCTGGATTTAATTTTTGCATTTCAGTGAAGATTGCATAAGCTTTTGCATATTCACCTTTGAGTCTCAATATTGTTCCTATAATACATACAATACATATACTTATTTGAATTTTTCATATCTGTCAAAACATAAATCAAGAATAAATACAACTTAAAAAAAAAACTAAATAAATATAGTAAATATAAGATTAGGACTTTTGCATTACCTTTCCTAAATAATGCTTTCACATTTTGTGGTTGACACCTCAAAACATGTTCCACATTTTCTAAAGCTGAATCATAGGCTTCTGTTTTAATTAATGCAGCTGCTAAATTATTGTGCACTTTTATGCGATCCTCTAGTAAAATTTGCAATTCAGTATCACTAAATGACTCTTCTTCCTCATTTTGATTCGTACCACTTTTTGTCGATGACAAATATTCCAATGCTTTCCGATAACATTGTAATGCAAAAGGCAACTCGTCCCGAACAAACCACCAATTTCCACGCTCACGTTTCTTATTACTTTAGAAAAATTAATTCAAACATTATGCCAAAAAAAAAGTTAAACAGATCACCAAGTTTTGTCCTTAAAGTATTTAATCCACAAAAATAACTTCTATTACATAATTTATAAGCAAAATTATTACCTTGTTTCTCTTCTTTGGCTAATGCTTAATTTTTCTATCTCAGGCTCTAGCTCTGCTGCTTTCAGTTCAACTGTGTATATAATAGTGGCATCAGGTGGTATAGGTTTTTTTCCTTGCTTGCCATAAGCAAATCTAGGATCAATTACAATCTCGGCAACTTCACCTATATCCATCAATGCAATTGCTAAGTCTAATCCCTGTAATATATATATATATCAATATTGTATTATAAACCAAATATTGACAAATAATAATAATAATATATATGATACCTGTATCACTTCTAAGTCTCCCAACTGTATCACAAGATTTTCATATTCTTCCACTATTTTACTGTCCTCAAGTTTACCAGTAATGTTTAATGTACATATATCACCTCTGTTTGGTCGCGTTCCATTTTCACCTTTTTTTATAACTGTCTTTTTCAACTGACCATTACCAAATATATCTATACAATCACCTACAGAATGATCATTTAAAGAAGCTTTTGTTACAGGATCTTCAGCATCAATGTTAAAATTTAATTCCTCGCGAATAAAATCAGCTTGTGTTCCTCCTTGTGATATCATATTCTCGTCCATCTTAAATAAAAATATTTACTATAATTATTTAATCCTACTTATTGTACAGCCATGAATTGAAATTTAATTGAGTTTAACAGAAAAAGTTCACGATTTATCGGTTATAATATCAAAATCCAATATAATTACAAGGACCAGAAGATAATATATAGCTCAAATTTTCCTTAATTGTAATGAATTTTTTTTAACGTTTTTAATACGTATAGAAATAAAGCTTTAAAAAAACAAGCATTGTAAATAATTTATTTTAAACCATTTTTTTATTTATAGGTTACTTAAAATTCTGAATATACTTAATATTTTCTGTGTTCGATATAAACTGAAAATAAATATTGTAAAAAAGTTTACTTCTCTCATCTATAAAAAAAAAAAAAATGCAAAAGTAATGAATACGATGATGAATAAGCAATAATGCAAAGATGTACTTTCAATGTGACAGAAACCGATCTAAATCGTACTTTATAAAATATAATTGTTAATAAGATAAAAACCGTACCTTTTCCTGTTCGTTTTCGAATGTATCAACCGACATTGGAAACACAATTTCTTATCTGGCAAGACTAAAAATGATAAAGAATAAAACTGAACAAGACTTGAGATTTGAGATCACTCAAGAAGTAAGGATTCAAGAAGTTACTGGAAATAACTGGACACTGGACATCATACCGATGGAGCTCGCGCATGCGTAGAAATCGTTTAAAATCTCAGAATTCAGAATTTTAGTATTTAAATTTTTCCCATTTTAATCCTACACAATCTGACGTTTAGATTTCTTGAAACTACTGCCTATCGAGATAGGCAGTAATAATAATTGGCGATTGTAAAATCATACGCTCATTTTTTTTCTGTCTAATAAATCATGAAAGACTGTTATTTTCTGCAGAAAAGAAATTTTTTAAGAGAGTGATTGATCCAATTATATTAATTTCATAATCGTTAGTTATTATTACCTATCGATAGTTAGCAAGAGATTTAAATGCCCCAGATTTTTTGTAAGATTTAAACCGGGAAAAATTTGAATACTCAAATTTCCGAATACTCCTTGATATGTTAAAGTTACCAGTCATTTAAAAGGATCGAAATTAATAAAACACGTGAAAAAAATCAGATTATAATTATGAATATAAAAATTTTTATCTTTATGGACCCTTTGTCACGTTCCTTTCACTGTGCCAATGGAACCGGCCAATCGGGTGCTCCCACATTTTTACAAGACCACGTACACGCAACTCGACTCGCATCCGGCAGCGGTCCCGCCGACTCCCAATTCTGACAGACTGTTACAAAGGATCAGTAGTCGAGGGATCTTTGTTCGTATAGTTTGACGTATCATGAAACTACTACTGTTTCTGGGCCTGGTGGTCGCAGCTTCTTGCGCGAACAACGGACCGAAAGTCACCGATAAGGTATAATATTCTGCAAGTGCAATCTTCGAAACAAAAGCGAACTGATAATATCGTGAAAAGAACAAGAACAATGCTTGTGAATACGTGGCACTTCATGTCCCTTTACCATACGCGAGATATTTCTGTTGCACAGACGGAAAGGTCCATGCGTCACTCGGAACAATGTCTTTCCTCTTGAGTCGCGTATCCGTCAAAAAATTTCGGTAGATGTATTGATTAACATTGATAAATATTTAAATTAAATTTATAGGTATGGTTTGACATAAAAATCGGCGATGCCGATGTGGGCAGAGTTGAAATCGGTCTCTTTGGTAAAACCGTTCCAAAGACCGTCAAGAATTTCGTGGAACTCGCCAAGAAACCACAGGGTGAGGGATACAAAGGCAGCTTATTCCACAGAGTAATAAAAGATTTTATGATCCAAGGAGGAGACTTCACAAGGGGAGATGGAACTGGAGGTTTAGCAAAAGCTTCCCTATTTTTACTTATTATTTAATTTAACACTTTTATTGACTTGTTTTATTTATCAGGTCGCAGTATCTACGGAGATCGATTCGCAGATGAGAACTTCAAACTGAAGCACTATGGTGCCGGATGGTTATCCATGGCTAATGCTGGCAAAGACACCAATGGATCTCAATTCTTCATCACGGTTAAGCAAACACCATGGCTTGATGGTAGACATGTTGTTTTTGGCAAAATAATCAAAGGAATGGTATGTCAAAACATCTAATAAGATACATTTATGCATTATGATAACTCGTGGGAATATGTTTCACTTATTTATGCAATGATTCTTGTATTACAGGATATAGTGCGTAAAATTGAGCAAACACACACAGATATGAAAGATAGACCACAGAAGGATATTGTCATCGCTGATAGCGGCGCGGAGACTATAGCAGAGCCGTTTAGTGTATCTAGAGATGATGCTACTGATTAAATTCCAGTGTTTACTAATAGGTCTCACTATTATTTATGGTCAATCTTATTTCAAAACGATCTCTGAATTATGGCTCTGACATCTTCAATAATTAATTTTTTTAAAAGAGTGAACAGTGGCATTGTACGATCTTGATCTCTTTGCTCTGATATTCAACTGTTCAATAGCAATCAATTGATTTATCAATAGAGGATGCCATATCATTAGTAATCATAATAAAAAAACAATGCAGCATTTTATAGGATTATAAAGCATTAAAGCAGCGATCGCAACATGTAAGTTGTCATAGGAATGATTGTTTCTATTCCAATTGTTACAGCTATGTATACTTACATTGCACAACAAATTTTATACGTATATAAGATTTTTTACATTCACGAATAAATATAAGTTGTATAAAGTATATGTATTATATTTTTTTATTGTTCCTGCATAAATTTAAATCCCCAAATAGAGATAAATTTATTTAGAAAACAGTCGTGGGACCAACGCGTTTTATTGGTTGGCATCTATACAAAATTTTTTGCTTGACAATTGGCAATTCTGAGAATTCACTACCCATCTTTCAAGCGCACCTTTTGTCTACTTTATATCAAAACATCAATAAAGCATGTTGCCGAAGAGACAAATATATACTGTTTTTATGTATAAATGGATTAAAAAGCAAAATGGCAATCCTTCACAGCGATTTCTTTCATCTAAAATTCAAAAAGAAGCAAAAGTGCGGTAAGCAATTAGGTTATGAATATTTACATATGAAAATGTAAATAATTCTTATTGCTGTTCCCCCCAAAAATATATATATCACATTTAGTCTGTTTGCAAAATATACAATGTTTTGATATACATAAAATATTAAATTGAGTCGTTAATTTTATTATCTAATTTCTGATCATTGTAGAAAGAAATGGAAATCCATCGTGGGCTTAGAAGTTCATGCTCAGATTGCAACAGAGTCAAAGTTATTTTCTAGCGCATCTACCGACTTTGCTCGTCCCACCAATTCGTGCGTCTCATTCTATGATTGCGCCATACCAGGAACATTACCTGTAAGTAATTGATAATTAATAAAATTGCCTAAATTGTTGCGATAAATATTAATTATTGTTGCAGATACAAATGTGTTGCAGGTATTGAACAGAAAATGCGTGGAATCGGCGGTGCTGACGGGCATAGCATTATCATGTCGATTGAACGAGACTTCTCTGTTTGAGAGAAAACACTACTTCTATGCAGATTTACCTGTAAATATCACAAGATCTAGTTCTCTCTCTATATCTTATATTGGCATATTTATTAGTCGTTTCAATTATTTATTTAGGCAGGATTTCAAATCACTCAACAAGGACAGCCCATTGCTGTCAATGGTGAAATTAAGTTTCATGTGTTCACTCCAGGAATACACAAATCACCATATCTGAAGTCTTCTAAAATTAAGCAGATTCAATTAGAACAAGACAGTGGTAAAAGTTTGCATGACGAAAATGTAGCAAGGTATCAATTAAGCTAATTATTTATATATATGTTTTTAACTTTAGAAAATGATAAAAATTATAATAGTATTCTAAACATTTGATTTCATATTTTTGTAGAAGCTTGATTGATCTTAATCGTGCTGGAATACCTTTGATGGAATTTGTGTTCGAGCCAGATTTGGTTGATGGTGAAGAAGCTGCTGCACTTGTGAAGGAGCTTGTACTTACGTTACAGTTACTGGGTGTCTGTAATGGCAAAATGGAAGGTCATTTACAGAAATTATTTGGCTTTTGAAAAATGCTTGTAGGTTCAGTATATCATACTTTATTATTTTTATAAATTGTAGAGGGAGCACTTCGTGTCGATGCTAACGTTTCTGTAAATAACCGAGACGACGAGTTGGGCGTTCGGACGGAAATAAAAAACATTGGAAGTGTACGTGCCGTCGCTGCCGCTATTAAGTATGAAATAAATAGACAGATTTCTATCCTTGAAGCCGGCAATGAAATATTTAACGAGACACGCGCGTGGGATGCAGTAAACAAGATTACCATTCCTATGCGTGAAAAGGAAGACAAAGAAGTAATATATCATTTTGTTTTAATGCCGTTGTTCTCAAAAGATTGTTCTGTCTTGAATTTGCTGTAAAGAACATTTTCAGGATTACCGATTTATGCCTGAAACAAACTTGCCACCTTTACGTATACATGTCAGAGAAGATTTACCGAATGAAAACAATTTAATCGATGCTGTAATATTGAAAAGACAGTTGCCTGAATTGCCGGAACAGATACGTCAGAGATTAAAGAACATTTTTAAAATATCTCCTGAAATAATTGTATCTCTAATGGTAGGTTTGAATGCACTATAATCAAATAAACATATACAAGAGATGTTTTTAATATTTTATATTCTTTTAGAGTGACTTTGCATTGTTACAATTATTTGATGGAATAATAAGAAAAGATAACAATCGTGAACCAGGATTGGTCTCCAAGTTCCTCGTCATGGACCTGTTGAGTTTTCTTCATAAAAATAAACTAACAGTTGAATTTTGGTAAGAGGCTCCTCGTTTTATTTAAATTATATTTCTAAATTGCATAAAATGCTCATCTAACAAATTTTTAGCATGCCACATGAAAACTTTATTGGTCACTTGATTGATTTATTACAAAACAAAATAGTTAATTTAATAACAGCGAGAAAGATTCTGCATGAAATAATATCTGATCCAAAGAAATCTCCGAAAGAGGTAAAGTTTCCTCCATGTTTCTTTCATATAAAAAATGTGCAGTGTGTATTTAATTTGCGAGTCTTTTTGTATGTTAAACTTGTATATAACTGTTTTTATTTATTATATATAGATTGTTGAAGAACGTAATTGGTTCTTGATATCAGATGAGAAACGATTGGAAGAGTTATGTTTAGAAATTATCGAGAAAAATCCGAAAATTGTATCAGGATATAAAAATGGTAAGAAAAAATTATTTAATGCACTATTGGGAGAAATGGCAAAAATCACGGAACAACGTGCAGATATGGCTCTTGTTACAAAAATTATGGAAAAATTATTAAAGTAGTAGTAAATGGAGATTATATAAGAGAACACCGGATTTACGGAATCAATTCCTATAAAGAAATATATTGTAAATGAAACGGTATATTTGAGAGTAAATAAAATTATAATAAAAATAAAATATGTAAAAAATTTTATTAGTTACTTACCTTTTAATAAATATATATGATACAGCTGCTTAATCGTACATACGCGCGATTCTTACATATAAATATTTAAAAACATTACAATATACATATAAACATATATATAGGAATTTTATTTTATTGTGATGTGACTTAAGCTAATAAAATAAAACTAAGATCCGTGTGTTGTGTAAGTTATGTATTAAATATTTACACAAGTATTATTTTCTAATAAACTTCATTACGAAATAACTACACTGAGTCATTCTTTTTTTACAATTGTTTACAATAATATCATTAAAAAACATGCCAACTGTCAGTTTACACATTCCATAATCCAATATTTATAAATTCGATTTTATCCAGAGCTTATATTGAACAATCATTTTATTAATATGCTATAAGAAAATAATAGGTAACAGCATTTCATACATTAGACAAATAGTTAAAAATAATAACACAGATTCTACCACATCAACAGTTCGAACTCAAGTTTTTTTTTACAGCCACAGCTTTAACATATAGTAATTTTAGCACTTTAAGGAGATTAAAAAATCCCAATGTGTCTTACGTATATTTTACATATATCTGTGATATTATATAAGAAAATGTATTAATATTACAGAGTATAATTAAAAACATTTATTCTCCCGTACATGCATCAAATTTCTGCTTATACTGCAAAAATGGCAATGATGGAAGGATTTGTAAATTGCAGTCTTCAGAGAAAGGCCACTTGAGTAGCAAAAGATCATGTTCTTGTGACTCCATCCTTTTTTACCAGCTGCATAATTTAATTAAGCGAAACAGATATATCGTTTATTGCTTTTCGGTAATACAAATGGACTCGTTTTACTGTATTTATTTGTCTGCAGTCAGAGTATTTCAGAGACTTGCTCCGTGGGTAAAAATTCTCTCTTTCAGGTATTAAAATGCCACATCACCGTTGTCTATTATATATTTACACAAAAATGTCCTTATAAAGAGAATCAACATTGATAACGTGATACGTTAAAAAAAAAGAAAGTTGTAAAAAATCAACAGTTTTTCTTCTTCCTAGTAAGTCAAATATAAAGTAAATTTGAATTTTTTTTATTATAAAGCACATCGAATTAATTTTAGTGGATTGTAAAATTTATCTTTCTATATATAAGACATTAAAAAATAATTTCGCAAAGTAAAATTTCTCTAAGTTTTTTACAAAATCAAATATTCACAGTCTAAGAATAGGAGTAACATCTTTTTCGCCCTTGGCACAGCCATGCGATTAATAATTTGATCTCATCATCGGAATAAGTTAAATTACTAGCACGAGGATAAATTCATCGATAGCGTGATGTGCGTTCGTAAGAATACTAGCGATAATAATGCTGCGATAATTAAAGCAATTCATTTCGATATACAAATCGTAACATACAACAATTTAAAATTTCATTGCGGTGTGTAGTTGAGACTACAAGATTTATTTGGACAATTTGCTGATTACTCTGATCAAGGCACCATTTTCATCTTTTAGCCTCTGATTTTCGCATTTTAGTTGGTCCATCACCTAGAAAGAAAAATGTCACACTAATTCTTATGTGCTAATCGAAAACGCAACAAAGGAGTTACATTATACAGAGGAATACAAAGAGAAATGATGCCGTTATAGATGGAGTAATGTGCTCACAAAAAACAACAGGAAGATAAACGGAAAAAGAGAGAGGTACTCACAAGTATTACTGCAACCAAAAGTCATTAAAGTTTATATTCGAGTATATTGTATACTAGCAGAAATTAATAAAAATGTGTTCAGATAAAGGAATGAAAAAGATGATCGAGTGAATCGAGCAAGTAGCGTTTCATCAATTCATGATGTTCGTATTATATATAACAGCAGCATCATAGGCTTTATTTCTTTTGATTATCATTGCATTTGTACACAAGTATTCTCTTTATATATTTATAGATTATTTCACTATTGTTAATTACTAATTAAATTACTAAATTCTTTTCATAATTATTTATAGACTAGAGTTGTGGAGATCTGACACACTTAAACTTAAAAGTAATATATAAATCTTCATACGTATATCTTACACAATAAAGTTTATATCTGTGTGTTTGGAAGACAATATTAATCTCCTCGGACTCGTATACAATCTACGTGAGGCTTAATTACCGGATTAAATTTAACAATATTTAGAAGATGTGTAGGCTTAATCAATAATTTGATTTCAAGAGCATTTTATAAAAATATTAAAAGAGCGATATTAAATTATGTGTTACTAACTATAATCATTTGCCACATATTTTCTTGTCGAGCACTTTTAGAACACTACAAAATAATATCGTTGATTATGAAAGCTTTCTAATGCATACCATAGAATTAGAAAAATGATAAGTATGTACATAAAAATTAAAGTAAGATTAATACCAGTCTCATATATGGATTGCCCATTTTGCAAAGTAGATCTATGTCAATAAGTATGTACAGTAAGGTGCAATGAAAATGCAACAATGTAACATTTAACATGCTTTCTGAGAAAGACAGAAAGAGAGATAGAGAGAGGGGTGGAGATCTAAGTTAATAAGAGTGTAGTAGTGTGTTGAATTTAATATATCGAACATATTTCGGGAACTGTCACACAATTACAATTAAGATGAATGAACGAAAAGAAAAGAATAATCAGCTGCAAAGTCATGATTTTGTTTTTCATGTGTAACACGTGCCAAAGATGATTATCGATGCTTGGTGATGGCGCATTCAGTTTACAAATGTTATATTGCATGTTGAATGATGGTTTTATTGATGAAGGAAAAGTTTCTCCTAAAGTTATAAAATTACGGAATCTATATTCATTCCTATGCATCTTAATATATGACAGACTGCGTTCTCCTATTTCTTGTTAAAAAAAACTTATGCAATAATTTTTTTAGTAAATATATCATTAAGTAATTCGCGTTTATATAACATGCATCACACAAACAGTCGCGAATAATTTATTATAATTGTCACGGTTGAAATTTTACAGCGATCTTAAATAATCGTATACATATATAATGTTATACATGTACTTTTTTTCACGTTAAAAATCGCGTTGATATTGCAAAGATAAAAGTGCTATTAGTATCACACTAGTAAGAGGAGAGATGCGCGATCGTATAATGTTCATTATGATATTCGGGATGAAATGTATGTATTAAATAGGCTTGAAGTCTCTCTCTTACAAAAGTACAAGCTGCTAGTGTCGTTTAATTAAAAATTGATTAACGATCGCTTTCGGAATGCACTTTATAAAGCTGAATTGTACAATAAGTAAATGAGTAGTATCTTTTCTGTTTTAATACTGGCGGTCGAGGAACACGAAATTGTAATCAATCATTCGATTAATTAATTAATTAATGCTATACGTGAGACACGATATCTGTCGTTAACGCAGATGCTGTCATTGTGTTCTTTACCTATTTAGTATTGGTGAGTTTGGATACGACACGGGTAAGTGCCCGATTTTCGGCTTTCAATCTCTCATTTTCAGCTTTGAGCTTTTGTAATTGCTGTAAACAGTTAAACGATTAGCCTAAAACCCTACCACTATTTTTTTTTTTTTTTTTTTTTTTTTTTTTTTTTTTTTTTTTTTTTTTTTGCTAATCCCAAAACATACAATTGATTCGCGTTTCGTTAAAACAGATAAGTAAAACCGCGTGCAATTCCCCGCTAGAGTATACTAGAAATTCTGCGAAGCGAAACACAGGGGAAGAGATATAAACGGGCGAACAGAAATTAATATTTCCCGATTGAAAAATCAATCAGTAGACTAATCTGAGTAGAGAATAAGAAAGAGAGAAAAGCGCCGTAAAAAATGATAGGTAAGGAAAAGCGTACAAAATAGATGCACCGAAGCAATCGGATCGCTTTTTTACAAAAAGGATCATCACTGTTTTTTTGCCACTACTAGTCGTAGCAACACAACAAAAAGAGATGACGGGTGTATAACTAACTAAAAAAAAAAAACAAAATCTAAAATTGTGAGTATACAGATATACACTGATATGTATATTCGTACACAGAGATAAAATCACAGAAAATTGTGGTCCAGTCTCGTCATTATTTAATTCAATGTATGAAAGCGTCTTTGTTCCATTTGCTATCACATAAATAACATTTGTTGAAATTGAAGAAAGTAATACATGAAATCTGAGCTTACCTTTAATTCTTCTTCCATTTCCGAAAGTTTTCTTTCCATTGCTCGCCTTTCTCTCTTTTCTGCCTCAGAGAGAATTACTTTGTTTTGGTTGCTTTGCGCTTTCTCCAATAAACTTCTAACTTCCTTCAATTGTTCATCGGAACGTTTCAATTTGTCCTTTAACCTTTCGTTCTCGGCCTGAGATTCCTCGTACAATTTCTTATAGTCTATTTCGCCATTTTCGGAATTATTGGATTTTAATCTGATTGGTGTTGATGACGCTTCTGATGATAATGAAGATATTGAGCCTAATCTATTAGCTCTCACAGAACGATCGTTTCCGCTCTGAAACAGATATAATATTAAATTCCATTAATTTTTGTTAAATGCATTACTGTTTAAATTCCTTTAAGAAAAATTTTGATTATAGATTCTGTATTAGCACTATCGAGATTACAAATATTTATAAAGGTGTTTCAAAACCACCGGATATTTTTAGTAGATTCTCCAAAAGTTTGATTACATAAATCTTTTTTTAAAAGTTATATATATGTGTGTTTGTATGAATTAAGAAAAATCGCTTACAGCGTATCCCTCGGAACTAGCTAGACTAGTTAGACTGGAACTCCTGGATCTGATATTTAAACTCGGTTTTATTTTAGATCTGGTAAAACTCTCTGTTTTTTGCACGTGTGGGCGAACGTTTAAGTTTAAATAATTGTAACTGAGAGATGGACTTAAATTCAAGGAATTGACGACTGTGTGAGAGGGTACAGTCACACCACCGTATCCCGTTTTCGTTCCACCGTATGTAGTGAAAAGATTTTGATAATTCGAACTATTCGTCGATTTCACATACGGACTTGTACGAAATAGATCGCTATTCTTTGCGCTTTTGTTCAAGAAACTCGACCCGGAATATAGATTAGGATTTTTCGTACCCAATAAACTCGAATTGTATGTTAAATTATTCTGATTCAACGAAAGCAATCCACCGATTCGTGACCTGTTTCCAAAAATTGATTTCCCATTTGTTGACGCTTGAGCTCTCAAGCCCGCAGCTGTTGTTGGCTTAGTCTGTGCTCCCTTTCTGTACGAAGACATGGTTTGCGTCACGTGCAAAGTTATTACGAGCCGTTACAGCATCGACAGCTTTTTTTACGAAATTCGTCACTCAATTTCTACGCGTTATTCGTACATTAACAGTTGCGAAAACTTTTATCACACGGTACAGTCAGTCTACACGGTATCTTAATAGCAAAGGCTTTATAATTTCTAGAGCAAAGCGCGTACATCCAGTACTGCGGAGAGCAGATGATAGACTGACGGAGACTGGGCAGGAAAACCCAAGACATCTCTCTCAGGCACACAGTTTGCTTTAAAGCATTACTACTATGCGCTATTTTTGGAATGCGACACGAAGACGCACACAAATATCAAGGTTTCAAGAACAAATACAGTTTGTATCGCAGTTTAAACGCATTTTAACACATGTATGATGACTCATAATAAAAAATATAACATAAGCAAATTTAAAAAAAATTTTTAAGTCCATTAAATTACATTGTACGATTATATCTAATTTTATATTAAGAATAAGTTCAAGAGAATCGAAAAACAAGAGAATATGAGTGTATAAATTTCGTAACATTAGCCTCTCATATATAAGATTCATATAGACGGGTTGATGATCTGTCTGTCGTGGATAGAAGATTGAAAAAAACATTTAGCGATGTTCATGACCAGCAAACGATACATATACGATTCTAAATGTCAAAGTGTCGAGTTGTATTCCGAATACATTGATAGAATACTTTTAGACACGATCAGGTCATGTTCACGATCATCTCTTTTTATTTCAATTACCGATCAACTTCCCGGACAAAATTTTACCATTGCTACTTGTTAAAGTCAACTCAATAATTTTATATTAAAAAAAAGAGCAGAAATATTTATTTCATGATTAAACAAAATTACGTCTTGACGTGCGTTTTAGTCTCACGATTATTGTATATATATTTTTTTTTTATATATTTTCATATAGAATATTGAACGCGTAGATGATAGAATCAAAGATTATTGAACCTTTTTTTTCGAGAATGTACAAAATAGAAGTTATTGTTCCAAGAAGCTAAAAATAACACCAAGCTCCGGTAGCATACTAAATCCGTTTATACCCAGTGAATGAAAAAGTTACACTGGAACTTTGTGTAAGAGCGAGCTCTCTTTTCCAGAATTACAAAAATAAAGAGTGTCTGTTTTTTTCTCGTTATCTGTGACATAACTGTTCAACCTGTTCAACAATCGAAATTTCAGAAACTTATCGAGGCCAAAATGAGATGATGCCTCATCATTCGTACACTTTCCTCCCCCTCTTTCCTACGAGCCTTGTGTTTCTCTCTGCGTCATATAACTGCGCGTTATCCAATTTTGGCTTCTTGGCACATGTCTAGTAAATCCGTGACAACAGATTCGTAAATCGAAATTCGGACAGACACTTTGACGTCGGAAGATTTGTTAAATAAAAAGTCAAAGAGGGCCGATAAAATAGGGGAATGATATATTCTAGATGATCGGCGTTATCCGTCCATCATGCAGCAGTCCACGTTTGTTATTCGCGCGTATGTAATTTATCTTTATTATTTTTATTTGAATTATTTCAATTTCAAGCAATGTTTCATATATTTCTAATGATAATGGACTATTAAAGTTAAAGTTGACATAATATATAAAAAAGATTGCAAGATTCTGAACTAGAAGAAGATGGATTTACTTACTTCATTGTGATTGATCTTGGAATCATCACAGTCACCACCAGCAGTTACATCTTGTTTCTCTGGATCGATTTCCTATAAAAAATAAAATGCCATCTTAGACGTATTTTTAAACACATTTATTTAATTTCTATAGAATAATTTTCATTATATACATATGATTAGCTTTAATTTTTCGTCTTTTTAAAATCTATGCTATTTTTTCTCTCTCAAAATATACAATTCTTTCTTATTTTCTCGTGTGATATTAATTAGAACATTTTTAAAAAGAGATCAATATAACTTTTTAGATAATTTTATTATAAAATTGTTACTAACATCCATATCCACGTGGACCACGCCCGTCGATCTTCTCTTAGGCCTACGCCTCCTTTGTATAACCGCCTGTGTGGCTTGTGCGTTTCTACTATCATTTTCCTTATCTTGTTCTATAACATAAATAATTCCAACTTTTTATATAAATAATCGCCAATGCTGCACAAATCAACTTTGTATCTCTATTAATTTTTTCATAAAGAACATGTGACAAGTTTTATATTGTTTAATTAATTATTCTATAGATTTTTACCTTTGTCATCAGGTTGCTTTAACGATCTTCTAAGGGGTAAAGTAATTGTGGTTTCTGTACTACTAGTAGCAATAGTTTCCACTGGCGCTGATGATGGTCTAGGTATACCAGTTCCACCAGACGGTCTTCTCATGTAGGCCGTTGTGTTGTCATTAGATTTATTATTAGCGTCTTCTAACTGAAACTATATAACAAATTACAATGTTATTACAGATCTTGATTTACGATGACATTTGATGTTTCGCTCCCACTATCGCGATTGAATTTCATCATATTTTGTATCTTGTAACGCATTGCGGCGTAGCACCGATTATAGCACGGATAATCGCGCGAATAAACATAGATAAATAATAATTTCGTAAAAATACCGCACAGACCTTGCTTCCATTGTCTACCCTTAATCTCCAAGATGGTCGTCTTTCAGGCAAATTAGATTCTTCTACTTTATTTGCGGTAGTCACGGTAGCAGTAGTTGAGGTTGCGGTTGTTATTGTAGCTGTGATCGAAGCTGTATTGCTGACGGTAGTTGTAGGCTGTATTATTTAAAAAAAAAAATGAATAAATGTATTGACTTCGTAATGCATCGTCTCGACTTTGTGTAATCGTCGTATCGTATTATAATTGTATATAAGAATATAATAAAAAATAAAATATTAGATGTACTTTCAATTTTAAACAACACAGGTACTTCATGGAAGCCATCTAACAGTACATTAGATCGTCGTATGTCTTCGTTTATTATACACAATTAGTAACACAGTTCAACGAAAAATAACTTTTATTTCAAACATAAGAAAAAGAATAATCGTTTCGCTAATAGTTTTTTTTATGCTGAATACAATTCCAGTCTCCAAATTGCGATATGATATAGCAATTTAAAAGCTGGAATCGTAATCACTATCAATAAAATTTTTTTTTTTTTTTGTGTGATTAATATGCCGCACTATGTTTTAATATTCACTCTCTATCATTGTTCTCATATAGAGATGAAGGAGGGTGTCTCTCTTAACACTATTATATACTGCTTAAGAGGAATTCTTCCAGACGGTTCAGTTCACGTGCGATTAGTCATTCTCTAATCAATAGATAAGACAATCCTCATATATGATAAAAACATCGATACGATCTTTACCTGCGTGGATGGCGTTATTGCTGGTGATTCGTTGTTCTGTTGCTTCTTCTTGACTAATTGTTCCGCGCTCTTGATCTCGTCCAACGTCACACCTTGAGTTGATCTTCTAGTCTCTCTCACTCTCTTCGCGTGGGCTTTCCTTTGGGTTTCGCTTTCCTCATCACGTACCGGCGGAACGAAGGATCTGTACATATATATGCAATAATACATGAGATGGAAAAATATCTGCAAGCTTACAAGTTGCAACCAAAGATGTACAATATATTGTCAGGTCGTTTTCTGTGCAATGTAAAAACAAACTTTTAGTAAGCATTATGTCCAATGCAATTGTAAGCCATATTAAAAATTTCGCAGAAACCAGCAAAAATATATATGCATATATCCCTGTAAAATATAATTAATATATCTTCTTTGTGTGTTCCAGATGTATCTTTGGTGTCATGACTACATAAGAATTCATTTTTTTCCCTGTAGTAGAGTATATCAATTTTTCAATTAATTAAAAAATTAAAAGAGTAAAGATATATTATGCTTAATGTCACACACACACACACACACACATAAGAATTCATCTGTAGTAGAGTATATCAATTTTTCAATTAATTAAAAAATTAAAAGAGTAAAGATATATTATGCTTAATGTCACACACACACACACACACACACATACACACACACACACACACACACACACAATAAAAAAAGTTGACACACACACACACACACACACACACACACACACACACACACACACACACACACA
>NW_021850877.1:1511423-1538867 GCF_003651465.1 Formica exsecta
CACACACACACACACACACACATACACACACACACACACACACACACAATAAAAAAAGTTGTTCCAATAAATAATTTTCACAGAATATCAATGGAGCTTTGTGTCGTAGTGGATTTATGCGAGTATCACAGTGCATCTACAAATTTATATATTTAGCAATACAAAAATCGAATAAAGTGTATTTATATGTAGCAGTATGTCAATTTGTCGACTATAATCGTGTAACATTTCGGTAATTGGTGAATTCAGATGTGTGATTGCTTGTGAATGAGATAACTATCGTAAAATTCAAATATAGAACGATTAATATGCAAATAAAAGAAATAATCACACTGCAAAAGCAAAATTTCATGCTACTGCCAGCAAATTAACATAAATTACACGTAAACATCTGAAGATATATATATATATATATATATGCAAAGTCATATTTCAGCAGAATCTTCCGAGGAGAGTGAGTACCCACTTGAAGAAATTCTTGAAGATATTTCCTGGACTTAGCTTGCTCCCGCCTGGTGTAGTGGGAGTTCCAGGAGCAGTTGTTACTGCATTATTTGTATTTGATACAACTGTAGATGCAGCTTCCATTGGTTGAACACTATTCAGCCACATTCATATTATATAATGCACAATACAAAATGTAAAAATATAGATGTCAATTATGTGCATGTAATAATGTATTCTGATATTGTAAATTAATGTTTAGAACTCGTACGCGCTTTGGAAATACCCAAAATTTTATATATCAAAATTATGTGGCAAAAAATATACATATATACTTGAAATTTTTATAACTTTAAGACATATCAAGCACTATAAACATACAGTATTATGGAATATTTACTTTATATGTAAAAAATTGAAAATATTATGAAAAAAATAATCCATTATATTAATCAAATACTTGGCGATTAGTAGAAAGAAAATTAAAAATTTTACAACCAAGTATTTTACACAGTTCATAAAATACTGCAATCCATTTGCAATCTCTTATAAAATAAATTAAGAAATATAAAATAAATTAAAAATATACACTTAGAGATTTATAGAATATATTTATATATATCTAGTACAAAAATTTATTTACCTGCGAATTTGATTAACTGGAATTGGACTTGTTGTTGTAGTGGCAGTGGTAGTTGTTGTGATGGATGACAATAGACTCGAGGTCAATGTTTTAGATGCGGATGTTGGTGAAAGTGTATTGCTTCCTTGTGGCAGTCTTGACAATTCCAAATTTAATTTCACATCTTTTTTTCTAGAGTGTAAGAATAAAATAAATAATTAAAAAGAAATAATGTGTAATAATAAACTATTAAATACATAATATAATAATACATAATAATATGTAATAATATATTAATGATAGCATATATTTTAATGATGAACATATTATATAGTATCAGCAAATATATTAAAATAAAATTCACAAAAGCACACACTAAAAATAAGAATATCTTCTTATTTATTCATTTTTTCATGACTAAAAGTGAAATAATTTTTATATCCCACAAAAAATTTTGAATCCTTTGATAAATATATATTTTAAGATTTATTTCTCAAAAAGATGAAAGTATATAAAATTTCCAATTTCTGTTTTTTTATATGAGTTATTTTGTCATATTTACTTTAATCCTGATAGGTTTATAAGTGTAATATTAAAGAAAATTAATCCTATGAAACTTATATATACATGTAAGTTCTTATAAATAAATTGTTCAAAATATGTTAAGAGTTAAGACTTTCATTCGATCAATACTATTGTTTTAAATTAAAGCATTTTAAAGTTTTAAGCTCTAAGATAATAAATAGCAAGCCACACTAAAAGCCCATTCCATATTTACAATGTATAAAACAAATATTAAAACCGCATCTTTTAAAGACTTACACACACTTTTAAATAATAAAATGATATAATATAACGATGATGCATTGCAACGTTTTATATATTATACAGGATAATTGTATGAACAATTTGAAATATAAAATTAACACAATTACAATTTGTATTGTGAAACTAAAAGCTGTACACATTGATTAGAAGCATGCGGCATATACCTGTGTGTTTCGCGTAGAGATGCAGAACGAGTCGTAGCATTGGTGTGAGTAGTAGCAGTTGCATTGCAGCGATGGAGGGTAGGGCACGAGAACGCCTTGATGCGAGCACGTAATGCCAAATACTGCTCATAAAACCTGCATCACATGCATTACCGTGCCATGCATATCTCTACACTAATTATCATGATAGTATAGGGACATACATTACAAAGAGACACTAAGATTCGCAATTAAGATGCAGCCACATGGAATATGCATATAATACAATATCTTAGTTGGAACGTAGCACAGCTGTTAATAGCATTAAATATCTGCTATATATTAACAAACAAAAAAAAAAAAAGAAAAGAAAAACACTCGATATTTGTACAAATATGAAGCTGCAGATTTGTGTAATATTAAATAATAATAATAATGACTATTACTGCGCTAAGCAAAGGACTTAATTATACTCACTTTTCATCTGTTTCAAAACTATGTGTTCTTCTTAACACCACATCGGGCTCTCCACTAACTTTATTTGGTACCTTATGATTGTTATCCTTATCTTCGAGTTCTGAAAAATGATTACACATGCATGATTAGTAGAGAAGCTCAATTTAAAAATTGAGAAATGTAATTGAAATATATGAGCTTACTTGTAGATACAGAATTAGTAGTTTCAGTACTTTGCATTTTATTTCGAAAGGAACCTGAACGTCTCCAAGATGGTACTACACCTTCCTCATTATTATCAGTCTGTTGTTTTGGTGGCAATATTGGAGCCTTAGAAGAGAGAACAAAGTAAAAAATTATTCAATAGAACATAGAATTAACGATTCATTAAAGCAATTAATACTATACCTGATTAGGAACTTTATTAGTTTCGACCGGAGATATTGGACTATGGAGTGCAGTTTCATCTTTGTTTACTCTATTTTTCTTCTCTGTAAAACAATTGATTAAAATTATTACACTATTAGTTTTAGAGAAAAGAAATATTTGAAGTCTCTGACTCTCTGTGAAACAATAACCAAAATCCAGTATTTTGTTTAATATATACCAATATAAAAATCTGAATACATGCAATATATAATAGTAAGCAATATAATTCATAAAGTGTTTTATATAAAGAAAAAAGAGAACGGTCTTACAGATCAAACTTACCGTCATCTGTAAGACATGTCACATGGTTAGACTTATCAGATTGATTGGAGAAAGTGGAAGAGTGTGATTCTGAGCTAGTCTCAGATTCACCTTCACCATCACTCTCTTCCATGTGTGTTTCACGTGTTGCTTCTGTCCATGCAGCAAATGTTATAAGAAATACAGATTACAGTTAACAGTATATAAAGATTAGATTCGCAAAATTGGATAATAGGAGATATATAGAAATTTGTGTGAAAATAGTTTGCAAAACATGATTATTCTTTTTCCCTTTTCTCACATAAAAGATAAACATGGAAGTTGCAGAGTAGATAGTTATTAAAGTAACCACCTTTTTTTAAAAAACGTGCGGATTAGATCGTATGTCGCAAGATATAACGCAAACAGGAACTTACCAACATCGCTGTTTGTACTAGTGCTGGAATCTTCTTTGTCAGATTGAATCTCCAATTCAACCTTCTTAACTTTATTTGGTGTTTCTTCTTCAAAGATCTCCGCAGATTCTTGTGCCATTACTGCACTATCAGCACTCGTTGAAACGCTGTAATAATAGGCAAATACATTAAAATAAAAGACTGATGTCTCACATTCTATTATTTACGATTATTTTGTTGCGCACCGTTTCTTTGGTATAGACAATTGCTTCTTATTATTTGTTTGTGGATTTTCTTTTATTATGAGTGCTTGTTGCTCTCTTAGATTTTCAAGAGCTTTAAGGATGTCTGCATCAGCAACATCAAAAGCAGTTTGGCCCTAAAAGCAAGATATTAATAAGAAAAATATCTTATAATAACATTGTGTATGTGTTATAAACAGCCTAAACCAGTTTGGATTTAAATTGGATTAGCCTAGATCAGAACCAGTCTAGAATCAATTTAAACTAATCTGGATTTAATCTGTACTATACGATTATTATAAATGTTTGTTTTCTTACGACATAATTTTTCATATCCATATCACAGCCATTCTCAACAAGAAGTTTGCAAGCTTCCAATTGACCCCAATGTGCCGCACCATGCAAAGACGTCCACCCATCAAAGTCCTGTGCATCAACATTGCATCGAGCTTGTAGTAATATGCTGCACAGAAGTATTAAAAAAGCTTAATAAAAAAGAACTCAATTCCATATATACAAATCTATTCTTATACATATAAAAAAAACTGTAGAATTTTTTAAATAATTTTAATGTTTTGTTGCATTGCACACATTATGCTTTCAATATAAAAAGTATACACTTTTTTGCCATTTTTTAAATAATATATATCACATTAAATAATATTTCAATTCAGATATAGCGTCTTACTGCATGACTTTGATGTAGCCTTTGGCAGCAGCAACGTGGAGTGCAGTAGCTCCTGATCTAGGATGTACAGAATCCTTGCCTGGCGTACCTGCCCGCCAAGCTTTCGCATCGTTCAGCATTGATTGTTCTTCTTCACTCCTAGCTTGATCACAATCGATACCTGCAAAATTATTATATATATATAATATATATTTATTATATAATTCATATTCAACCATCTTTTTTAATCTAGTAAATATGATATATTAAAAATATATTTAAGCTCAATTTTTGTCGTATAAATACTGTATAAATTTAACTATACGGTGTTATAAGAAAAAAACGCTTTTAATATCGACACCTTGGAAGATATCTGATATCAAATATTTCTATTTGAATAATTAGTATTTGAATATGCAAAATATGGTTAAACCATATATGTATAAGCAGATATTTCCTAAGAAACTATTTCGGTACTCTGCATTGTATGTAAAATTATATCAACATTACGAAAAGAGGTCAATGAAAGAGAGAATCTTTGCCAATATGCGATTTGCTGTGTCTGACCGCGCGAATTTTTAGCCGAGTACTGACAATAAGTTTCAGATAAGTATTTAGTATTTTAGATGTTGATCCTATACACACACGCGTGACGTAGAGATTTATCTAAAAATAAATATATTATAAATGTATAGAGAGAAAGTAATAGAGAGAAACAAAAAGAGCTATTAATTAATTTTTTGCCATTTATATAATTCGCATTTATATAGATCGCTCGCTTAAATTACTGTAGTACGGATATTTCAGTACTACGATTTCCAGCTGTGATTTTCCTCGGAAATCTATAATTAAAAGTTTTACGCACTAGGCCTCATAGACATCTTGCAAATATACATATATAAATACAAACCTGCTTTATTTATATGCTGTTGGAGCATGTCTTCCATCTCGTCGCTTTCTGCAATATCCAGCGCCAGTTCACCATCGTTGTTAACTGCTGCCAGATTACATCCTTGTTCTATTAAGTATCTGTAAAAAAAAAAAGCATACATTCTCATTTTATTACAATTTGACTTTATTACAATAAATATGATAAACGTGATTATAATCTTAAATACTCTTTCATAAATAAAAAATATATAGAAAAATATCTTTTTTTATAATTGTGTAAAAATTTTTTAACTCACTTGGCAATAGATATGAATCCACAAGATGCCGTAGCGTGTAAGGGTGTCCATCCTTCATTATCTCCGCGATTGATATCCGCTCCTTGCTCCACCAAAAATTCCACCATATCCAGATCATCATCGATGCAGGCCTAATTATACATAACGGTTACAATAATATAATGCGAATATAATAGGAATATGATATGTGCTGATTATATATTGATATGCATGGGTATATACGAGTCAAACGAGAAAGATGAAAAGCGTGCACGATTAGCAAGATGTATTTCGAGATCCCGGCATCGGGACTGCCGATTTTGCTCGATCTGGTCGCGATCCAAGATTTGAATCGACGTAATGTTACAAATACAATGTTAGATTTTTGATTACATTATTACTTTCTTAATCGCAAACATTACACAATTGCATGGCAATATATGATGGAACATTTAGCCATAAGAGATATGACAAATTTAGATCATAAAATTCATAAAAAGATATTATAGAATATTAAATTTGTCAGCATAGTTCTAAGTTTACAGAATCATGGAATAAAATATAGAAATAAAATACTTATTACAAAAATATACTTAATTATATTTGTCTAATTGTTATCTTTGTTAACAATTAGATCTTTTTATATTAGATTAAATGTGCATATAGTAAAATATATTTTCGTGAATCATTCTTCGCATCAATGTGTGCAAATTCCTGCAGTTTCAATATATTACGGAAGCGAAAAAAAAAGTAGGTACATATTACAACACATTGCTAGACACAGAGGATTTAAACTGAACACAGATGCTGCAGCCTGCGACTTCTAACAGAGAGCTATAAATAGCATTTGATGCCTGATGTATTTTCACATTCTATTTTCGCAAATCCATGAAATACCTTAACTTCCTCCTTACTTAAATAACGGCCATAAATATCGTTTCACATTATGGAAAATGTAGTTCCATTGAATAAGATTCAAATGACTTCCGATCATTATTATTATCATATAATATATAATTATATATTTTTAATACCAATGAATTTACCATAATGCTAATGAATTTACCAATTCATATATATAATTAATAATTATAACAATTTCAGAATAAAGTTTGAAAAGCTGAGAAAATAAGTTTTTCGATATAATATATATCTTCATATTAATATCATTATATTAATCATTATATTTTTTTAGCTTTCACTGAAATCGTTATAATTGTTAATTAATTGAATTGGCAAATATGGTATTAAAAATATATTACTTAGAAAAAATATAAAACAAATTTAAATTTAAAAAATTTAATTCTACAAAGTATATCAAATATTGTAATCTTTTGTGTCATTTTGTTCTGTAATTTTACAATCGTTTTAAAAATTAAATTATTATTTTAACATAAAAATACAATATTCCCCAAAAATTTTCTTATTGATATAATTACTTTTTCCTCGACTTATGGTATGATTATTCTTTTTGCATTAGAAATTCTGTTTCGGCCTTCTCGTTAATGAATCCACATTAATTACCTAGATACTGTAATAACCGTTACGGCATGTATGTACAAGCTGTCCCGGATTGCCCAGTTGTGCCAGCTTTTAGAAACACCCAGAAATAGGCTGCTCATAAAAGCTTACTACTCGCGAAAAAAATCGTTGCCAGTGTGGCAAGAAAATAACTCTATACAGTACGTTGTCAGAGAGCTACATTAGAATTACAAATTCTTTAAAAATCAACATATATAAAATTATTTATTTATTTTTTTTTTTTATAAAAGAGTTAAGCATAAAATTAATAGATAGAGGCTTTATTACCGATATAGAAATCCTTAAAACTTAATTTGTCAAAATTTTTTCATAATTCTTAACATTAATTATCTATATTATATATATAATTGTATAGATAATCTAATAATAAAATAATTAGAATTTATTTTCTTTAAAATATTTAAAGCCAAATGCTGATAAATAATTGCTGATATATAATTAAAAACTTTTATTAAATAAATTATTAAATAAATGTAAAGTTAGAATTATAAATTATTAATAGTGTTATAACCAAATATTACATACACAATTTGTACAACATGCATTCAATTTTCAGAGTAATATTAAAATATGTTGGGCTTAGTAATTGTTTTACTCCAACATTTTAAATATAAGTTGAAAACTATTTGCATAACACACATACATGATAAAAATTTTCAATCATTGGCATGCTTCATAGAAGGAAAAACAAATTATGGTTTATGAAATACATATCTCATAAACAATCATAAAAATAATAGAATAGAATAAAAACAATAATAAAAATCACACATAAACAATATAAACAATAAAGTTTCTTAACAGCCATAAAATTAAGTTTTTAACTTAAAAAATTACTTAAGAACTGCAGGTATCTTGTCAGATAATTTGAAAATGCAAAAAAATAAAGATTTTCTAAAGAATTTACATGATATATCTCTTTGAATATAATTAAGTAGACTTTTAGAGGAAATGAATAGAGATGTTTCTGTGTGAGATAAAGCTTAACGAATTTTTCTGAAATATATAGTTATGTTTAAGATTTCATCATTTTAATCTGATTTCAATAATTTAATGATTTTTATATTCAAAATAAAATGACATGAATTTTAAAGTCTCACAGAATTTAGTATCACGAAATTTTAGTACAAATTAATATAATATAAATGGTTAAATGTATATAATGTAATAAATAAATCATATTTTACAAGAAAATTTGAATTTTTGTTGAGATAAACAAAATGAACGGCAATTCATATTCAATAATATTGCATATCAAAATTAAACACGAATTCAATTAACGAAATATTAATTACACAGATAAAGTATTAGAAAATAGTCGATAAAAGAGAAATAGAAAAGCAAAATATTTTCAGATTTACTGATACTCTGATTGCATGGATACTTTTGAATCACCGTAACTCAATGTATCAAAATATCTTGCAGTAAAGTTAGCGTGTTTTCGTTATACAAGATACATTATTGCCACAAGTTGCCTTCTCACTAATATACGGAAACAGTAATTAATAGTTGAGAGCAGACACCGTATCATGATGATTATACCTCTTGATCCTAAAAGAGATACTTGTACATCAAATCGAACCGAGAGAACTACGTTTTACGTATTCCATTTGTCAAATCCTTCTCGTTGACAATCTCATGGATATATGTCAATATATACGTGACGGATCTCCGCGAACAATACTCCAATTAGACAGCTGGAGCTCGTTGTAGCCATCTTGCAAAGTTACATTCTCGTGAGAGACAGAAAGAAAGGGAACACATCCGAAGGAAACAGGACGCGCGTCCGAGGGAACTGTCAAAAGCGACGAGATGCCGGAGATACCCGTGCACCTCGCGGCGTCCTCGCGGTCCTCCACCCTTACCTGGTGCAGCGCGGTGAGACCGTCAACATTCCCGGTGTTGATGTCCGCCCCTTTCTGCAGTAGACGCACGACCTCCTCCTTGTCGCTGGCCGCGCACGCCGCCAGGAACACGCAGTCGGCGGAGAACTTGATCTTGCGCGCGACTTGACGCGGCTGCGCGGGCTCGCGATTCGTCTCGGACTGTTCCCAGCGCTTGAGCTGTTCGGCTCGCTTGAACAGGGCCGAGCTCGAACGTGTCTCGAGAGACATTGCCCCGACGGCGAGGACGGCGGAGGGTACAAAAGCACGACGCGCTCGTCAGAGCGCTCGACCGCGCTCCTCCTCTTAAAGGCAAAGCAGCAGCAACAGCAGCAGGCAGCTTTCCTATAATCGCTTCTCTTGTCGCGCGCGCCACGGGCTTCTCTCCTTCTTCTTCTTCCTCCTCTTCCTCTTCTTCTTCTTGCTTGGCACACGCGCGCGGCCGCGCACACATGCAAACGGACGCACCGCACGATACGCACACGGTCACTAACTCATTTACTCGCTCTCTCACTCGCTCGTCCGTCTTTCCTCTCTCTCTCTCTCTCTCTGTCTGTCTTTCTTTCGTTCCTTCTAGCTATCTTATCTATCTTTCTCTTCTTTGCTCTTCACCGCTCCCCTCTTCGTATCTCGCACCTCGCCGCCCTTCTTCGTGTACGCGACGGCGGCGACGACGACGACGACAACGACGACGACGGCGGCGACGACGACTCCACTATGTAACACGCACACACTCGCGTTCACTGCGCGCGATTCGGCACGTGAAACAGGCGTTTCCCGTCAGCCCGCTCCATATATATAAGAGATCAGCGCGGCCGTATTCCCGCGTCCAAATCTTATTGTCGAGTCTCGGAGTCTTGACGAGTTACCGGAGGGAGCGGTCGTACGTACGATAGGGTCGCCTTCAGTCGAACACCTCCTCTGCCAGGCACTCATTTAACGGAACGGCTAGACTCGCGTACTCTCTGCTATTCCTGGCCGCTCCTCTCTCGCGCCGAACGAGCTTCGAGCTCGAAACTCGACTCGCATCGTTGCCAACCCGATCGATCGTGTCCCTGAAAGACAGGGACTTCTTCCTTCTTTACTGGATCCTCTTCAGGACACAGTATCACGATTCGTGGACATTGATTCATATAAATATATATATATCTCTCTCTGTCTGTCTTTCTTTCGTTCCTTCTAGCTATCTTATCTATCTTTCTCTTCTTTGCTCTTCACCGCTCCCCTCTTCGTATCTCGCACCTCGCCGCCCTTCTTCGTGTACGCGACGGCGGCGACGACGACGACGACGACGACGACGACGACGGCGGCGACGACGACTCCACTATGTAACACGCACACACTCGCGTTCACTGCGCGCGATTCGGCACGTGAAACAGGCGTTTCCCGTCAGCCCGCTCCATATATATAAGAGATCAGCGCGGCCGTATTCCCGCGTCCAAATCTTATTGTCGAGTCTCGGAGTCTTGACGAGTTACCGGAGGGAGCGGTCGTACGTACGATAGGGTCGCCTTCAGTCGAACACCTCCTCTGCCAGGCACTCATTTAACGGAACGGCTAGACTCGCGTACTCTCTGCTATTCCTGGCCGCTCCTCTCTCGCGCCGAACGAGCTTCGAGCTCGAAACTCGACTCGCATCGTTGCCAACCCGATCGATCGTGTCCCTGAAAGACAGGGACTTCTTCCTTCTTTACTGGATCCTCTTCAGGACACAGTATCACGATTCGTGGACATTGATTCATATAAATATATATATATTTCTATTTATTTATTTTTATATTTATATGAATGTATATATTTATATAAATATCGTCCTATTGTTTGCGCTAATGAAAGATCACACTAGAATCTCACTAGATCCAATAGAAAACGCCGAGTCTAACGACATTTTCGTCCCTAGAAAACAAATTCTTTTATTGGATATCGAACATATGAGATGTATGAATATGTGTGAAGCCTCCATTATGCCGCATCTTTTTTTCATTAAAGGATCATCTCGAATGACATATGTGATTTATGGCGCTGAGTACTTCCTATTTTTTTTTTCTTCCTTCATACTTTTTCACCGACATGAAATCATTTTGATTTTCACGCGAATCATCATCGATTGAAGGTTAATGGTAATTCCCGTTGTTGATCCTAAACTAAGGATAAGTCGTAGCGAAATTCGAGCGCGTCCGGACGACGAGATGGATACCGAGCACGTCTTGAAGAACGGCATCGGACGATGTTTGAAATTAATAGTATCGGGAAACAACGCGGCCATCAACGACGGCTGGCTGATGCTGGAGAATCTGAAACTGGACAGTCGAGAACTCAGCCAGCTGATCGATTGCGAGGATATGCTGAGGGATATTCTCAGGAGTCACGTACACAACGTGTCGGAGATGCCGAAAATCTTGGTGTGGATGTCGACGTATATAGTTGAGAAACGTTTCAACGTCAATCCAATTTCCAACGATGTTGCCGTGCTGCTGCGAAAGACTGACATCGGTGACATGTCGCGATTGACCGAGCTTCTGAACACATTGTTGAATAACAGAGTGTACCTGCCCAAATCGGCGAATCACACAAAACTCTGCGAAGCGATAGTCATGAGCCTGTCTTCCTTCCAAATGCCCTTGGAGCCGAAAAAAATTTTAGATTTCTACGACAACACTACCAAGATTCAGCATTTTCTCAAAATACTATGCTCGAACACAAAGAACGGAGAACGTGACATTCTAATGTTTACTTGTCTTCAAACCTTATACAATATCATTTCGGATACAAACAGAAAGCAAGAGCCAGGTCCAGGCCTTGCTGCTATATTGCAGTTGGTAGAATCTTCCGTTATACCGCAGGCAGTAGATTGGATTTTGTCCCAATCTCACTCTGATCATCAGTTAGTGCAGGCCTTAAAAGTTTTATGCAATTGGCTTCCACAATGGCGTGAAGATCGACTTAGCGTTTGGATAATGGAGTTTATACGTGGTTTGGAGAAACAACACAAATATTCCACTCTTCTTGAGCTTACAGAATCCTCGGTAGATATAGTAATGTTAATGTGCAAAGTATTACTGATACCAATAATTCGCCAGAATGCTTCCAATATTATATTTTACATTTTAAAAAGACAAAGCTCGTTGTCAGTTGTTCAAAGTATAGTTAGAAGGATACCAGCATTGATAAAAGATTTGATGAAAGAAGATTCGGATTCCAGTAAGGAATGTATACAGAATTTAGTCGACATTATGAAAGTATATAGTAAAAGATTTTCGACTTGTATACCGGCATGTGGAAGTGCAGAGAATTATCCTTACCCTGTATCACCACGGATGCAAGTTGTCAGAGAGCTTTATAGGGAGCCGGTATGGATAGATGAAACAAAAGAGTTTGAACCAATCGTGGAACCAGAAAGGCCATTGTCTGGAAAAGTTGGACTCTCCAATCTCGGAAATACTTGCTATATGAATAGTGTGCTGCAAGCCTTATTAATGACTAGACAATTTTGCCAAGAAGTATTGAATTATCATCCTTTAAATGAAGCAGGAAAAACGCCCTTGCTGGAGAGACTGCAAAATTTGTTTGCATTATTATTATACTCTAAAAGAATATGCTTGGCGCCTACTGAAGTATTACGAGCTTCACGACCTACATATTTTTTACCTGGACAGCAGCAAGACAGTTCAGAATTTCTCTGGTTAATATACTATTTTTTTGTTTATATTTTTTTTACCCTTTAATACATGTAGTAAAAAAAAATTTTATTTGCCATTTCTGTACACACAATGGCAAATAAAAATCTAGAGATTATCATTAAATACAATTTTATTACAATTAATAAAATTGTTTCTTTTTGCAGTCATCTGTTGGATGTTTTGCATGAGCAAGAAAAATCTGCTAATACAAACTGTGGAGGAAATGATAATACGGCAACTCTGAAATGCAAGGCCGAAAAACAAGAAGATAATGTAACGTTGCCAATAGAATCAACAAAAGGTATTAAGCGTTGGACAACTGAAGAAGACCTAACGGAAGGTTTGGCGTTGCAACGGAAAACGCAATCATTGGCGGACTTTACACGAGGTGTGTATTTTTATATACAAATAGATTACGTTTTGTGCATCTCTCGATTTTTCTATTTATATTTATATCCTATTTTATTTATAATTTAAATATTTTTAATGTTTTTGTAACAGGTGAAGAGCTAGGACAGCGTCTCAGCGATTCTCATTCAGATTCGACGGACAGCGGTATACAATCCGTGGGTGGTGAAGAAACGGGCACATATACGTCGCTTGTTCATAGAGTACTGGGTGGGGAGTGTCAAATCACATACCAATGCGCACAATGTGACACTAGTTCTCGTAATACGGACAAATTTCGCGATCTGCAATTGTGTTTTCCTGAAGAGATACAAGAAAATCAAGAAGTTTCTGTTCAGGATCTCATCAACTATTATCTCACGCCGGAGAAGTTAACGGGAGAGAACAAGTATCGATGCGACAAATGTACGAAATTGTGCGACGCGCAGAGAATCATTACAATTCTACAGGCACCCGCGCATTTGGTTCTGACGTTGAAACATTTCCGGTACGATTTTGACACGCGATTGAGGACGAAACTTCGGCACAAAGTGATATATAACGATACCATACGGTTGCCGGTATCGGCGATACCGTGTACCGCAGCCGAGACGTATCATTTGTACGCCGCTGTCGTGCATTCTGGGTATAGTATGGATTACGGACACTATTTCACGTACGCTTGTGATTCTAAGCAGAATTGGTACAAATTTAATGACAGCTTCGTAACTCAGACCACGTTCGAAGATTTCAAAAGCTTGAAACCGCCCGACACACCTTACATATTGTTTTATGAAAAATCGGGAGTTCGCGACGGGATCTACGAAGATGACAAACCCGAATTGTCGACTCTGAGTAAACATATACAGGAACTGATAGCGGATGACACTACGGATTACATAGAGGAGCTGAGACGCCGAGCGATAACGTCGCAACGTAGCCAACTTCCAACAAGATCTTTAAGACAGCATAATAATTCCGACGATGATAATCCGCCACCTAGTAGCTGTCGCGGTGCAATGGACGTCCCAGCGAATCGTTTCCTTTATTAAATGAGATTCTATATTACATGAGAAAATGGCAAGTCTTGCCAATTGCGTGAACAACTCTGTTCTAACAATAAGTATTTTATATATGTGTAGATAAAAGAATTACAATCATCACAAAATAATCTTAGAAAGGCGCATATTATGGTTCTACACCATATCGTATCGCTATGGAAAACTTTTATAAGAATCGGTATTATTTTGCATTTTACATCTACAAAATGGAATATACATCACTGTACATGTTCATCACACTACTGTAGCTTGACGATAGTTACGAAAAAAAAAAAGTTATGGCAGCTATACGAAATAGAATGCGAAGTGGAAACATCCAGAAGTCGAATCTATGCAAAACGGATTTGTATGTACATAAAATATAAACGAATACATGAGAATAATATTTATACGAACGCAAGCAGATACGTTTATGTACATGAGAGATAAGAACGCATTAAGGCTATTACAAATTAATGTTTCTACTTTCCAATTATTAATAATGTATATAAAAAAATGTGTTTAATTGTATTTTTAAATTTATGTATTATTCAGTGATTTTTAAATTTATGTGTTATCCACTGATTTTTAAATTATGTGTTACTAAAAAAGATATCGCATATACTCTCCAATACATCTTAAGCTTTCATCTTATCCGTATTGTTTTTCTAAAACTTCATATTAATTGTGCGCGCGCGTATATGTGTATGTATGTGTGTGTGTACATTATTAAATTATATTCCCTTAAATACAATTATACCCTCGGCAAATATTTGATGTTTTCGATTCAACTAAAATTTTATTATATATACTGAATACCACTATTACTTCTTGTGTCACACATATGCTCAGTGCAATATTGTATGTATCTCTTTTAACTAGCAGTAAATTTTGAAGATATATTTGTATTTGTTTTGCTAAAGCAGCTATTTATTTGTTACATGTCATAGAAGGTTATTCAAATAGCAGTTATCTTATTTACAGTATCTTATATGTGATGGAAGAACGAAAAAAACCGATTTTTTTTTTTTTTTTTTTTTTTTTAATAATTCAAATTTTAAATTTTATCTTACTGTTATTTATAAACAAGCTTTAACAATTTTAATAATTTCTAATATCTATAGAAAATTATATATATTTCTTTCTGCAGATAAATGATTTGCATGCAAAGACCATATCACATACTCATATTTATTGTATAAAAATATTATTTATCTAATTATTATCCGATGATTATAGAAATAATATCTCTCGATAAAATCTATTTTTCAGATAGCCTGTATTCAGTTTTACAATTTTATAAACATAACATTTATTAAACATATACATATATTAACTATAATTTATTTATTTTAAATATTTTATATATAACTTTATGAATTTCAATTTCTAATATTATTTTCCATTATATATATAACATAATTTAGAAGATTTCAAACAATTCAATAAAAATTTAATATTATTTTTTTCTCGATTTATACTAATAATGTGCACATAAATGTGACGATATATTATTTACGAAAAACTTTTAAAAAAATTGTTAGTATATACGTTTTATTTTATAAAATCATCAACTTTATTTGATATGTGTAATTTATAAGTTAAAAAATTATTATATACTATAAATAACGATAAAAGAATAGTTAATTTCAAATATTTTGTCAAATATTATCTTACACACAATCGAAATGAAAAGCAAAATATTTCTCTGTATAAAATTGTTGAAATTTGTTTATGACACTATAATAATAATAATCGAAAACAACAAATTAATTTTGTATTATAAGAAGACTTACCTTTCTTCTGTAAAAATTTGCGATACTGTTGAAAAATGTTTTATAGAAAAATCACTGGAATCACATTTTAAAATGTTTAAAATATAAATAATTATATAAGAACTGAATATCATTAAAATGATACAACATTTCTCTCCATAATATTATATCAGGTGATTGCATAAGTTCGTGCCCGATTTAAATATAAACTTCAATAGATTATATTTTAGAGATAACACGTTTGAATTATTTTTTAGATTAGAAATGTTAATCAGAAACGTTATTAAGGGTGAGCAAATAAAAAACAAGTGCCTCACTCTATATATACAGAATGTTACAAAATTCTGTCGGCAAAAACAATAGATTTTTTTCTTGATACGTGTATTTTATTAATAGATATATAGTATCTTTGACAGTTTATATCGATAGAGTTTTGTAGCACACTCTGCATATGAGTTGTAAAAGTGAATTCCTGTCGATAGCTATAAGTAATTAAATAGTTACTGCAGTATATTGTTGATGTTAATGAGTAGATTCATCATCGTGACATTGTCATTAATTAGAAAATCGATAATTATTGCAGATTTTATAATACTATGTCGTAAATTTTACTATTTAGAATTTTAATATTTATTAAAGGGTATCTGAGGAGTCTGAGGAATGCTTGTATAAAGTTACCAAGACTTGTTACAAAAATATTAAGAGAAAATGAGAAATACGACTTAATCGGCTGTGGTTTTTTGTACATTTGTTGTTTTATTACACACACACAGAATGAGAGAGAGAAAGAGAGAAAACAGTATTTAATATTTAATAAGTACAGACTATCTGATATGACATTGTTATAATTGTTATATTTCGTTTGTGCTTATGAGCTTATACTGAATGCACTTAGCTGTAAAGATGTAATTTATAAAGCAAAATTAATATAACCAAGTATATATGCGTATAATCATATACGTCTTTTTACAATATATGCAATGTTTGTCTAAATGTGCCACACATTGTGCTTTTATTTATTGATGCGGTATTTACTTCCAAAGTTATATTTTTTTCAATTAATAAAGAGCCTATCTGAGAAAAAATGCATATAAGATCAATCATATATGGTCACATATAATTATTAATATAATTAATATAAATATCCAAAACTTGGATTTAATTATATCCGAAATTTCGGATTTAATTACATATGGCTATATATGATCTTATATAATTACATAAGTTTATTTTTTCTTGGATATTTTTTTGAAATGTGGCAATGTTTGTATTTATATTAGCGTTTATAGAATATAGCGCCCAAAATTACAAAAATTAAGAGAACAAATTTATTATCATCATATTGAATAATTTATTTTAATTATAAAGAGAGATGCCACACAATATTATATATAGTATTCAAAAACCATCATAAATCTGTGATAATTTTATATCGTCATATTGACAAAATATTAATTTTTTTGATCTCGGTATTCACATTGAAATGAACATTTTGCGAAATGTTAAATTTTATTTATAATCTTAATACAGCTACATTACAATTAAGATTGTAATATTAATAGTGCAGTTAATGTTAAATGTAATATTGGGATAATTAAATTATACATTTTAAATGATCTCCATATCGTCAACGTCAATTAGTATTAAAATGTACAACATGTTTAATACTACCACTTGTATATGAAATATCCCTCATTGAAAGATTAATATAATTCTTTGTATCGATTAAATATCTAATATTAATATAATAAATTTTTTATTATAGAACATAGCGAAAAAATTATATTGTATTGGCATTCTATTGTTGTTAATCTGCTATTATTTTATGATTCTTATACTAAAAATTTTTTGTGACAGAGAAATAAGATGCACATCATGATTTGAATCTCCCATGATAATATGATAAAGAAAAGCCTCGGTTTGAACTAAAATTCTGTTTTTCTTCTGCAGTATGGTATGTTATGAGTTTTCTATATTTAGTTTTATATACACAATTTACAAATAAATAAATATATATATGTCATTTGAACAATATAAAGCTATCAAAGTGAAAGTTTATATGTACATTAAAATTGATTTTCAGGCTAAACTTATCCAATCTATACGAGATTTTTAACTTTATGGAATCTAATATATCTATGAAGTTATTTTAAAAGAGTTAACATTATCTTCTTGAGTTTGTAAAACACTAGAATGAGAACCAAATTTTGTCCATTAATATTCTCATTTTTTCTCTAATTCCCAGGAGCTGTATATATCGAGGTTTTTGGCCGGATTATCTACAGGTCTCGCTCATTCGGCCACGCCAATGTATATTGGTGAAATTTCACCGGCAGACGTTCGTGGTACTTTGGGATCTATGTTCACAGTCATTTCAAAAATTGGTACCACATTTGAATACGTGATAGGTCCGTTTCTCTCAGTGAGAAATCTTGCCTTCGTGTCCTTGGTGGGGCCTTGCTTGTTTTTGGTCATTTTCATCTGGCTCCCGGAATCTCCGTATTATTTGATGCGCCGCAATGCCAGACAGAAGGCCATAAAATCTCTCGTTCAATTGAGAAACAAAGACGATGTTTATAAGGAGGCAGATGATATCGAGCAGACCATAAAAGTTGACATGGCAAATAATTCTGGCTTTCGAGAACTCTTATGTGTATCTGGAAATCGTAGGTAAGATGTCAAATTTTGTTTCGTCATAACATGAACGATATTCGCGGATCAATATAATCTTCAAAACTAATTATTTTACTATTCAGATATACATATATATGTGTTTGAGATCTATATGTATGTTTTAAAAATTTTGCTAATAAAAGTTTTGTGGAAATCTATTTCTTGCAATGAAATAATTATATTATAATAAACCATTCACAAGATAAAATATTTATATAAAATCTCTTATATTAAGATTATATAAAAGTTTGTTAAATCTCTATTCCATTCGATAATGTGAAATTTATATAAAAATTGTTTAATATTTCAGATGAAACTGAAGACGCTATTATCTCAATCGTTTTATTTAAAATTTCATCAACAGAGCTATTCGTTGAAAGCTCATCCCAGATCATTATAATATTCGCATGTGAAAACGATTGTGTTGTATAAAGATGAAGAAGGTATATCTTGCTGCAATAGCGGGTACGTATATGTATAATTCTGTTGCAAAAAATTATTAGTATAAAAGAATAATAGAATAATAATAGATTAACAACAACACAATGGCATTACTATTATAATTTTTTTGTAATTATACGCATCCATCGGGATAAACATGGAAACAAATTTTTCGGTTGCATGCACATATTCATATTATTCCATAACTACAACAAATTTGCAATAGTTTATAAATTGTCTTTTCTATTAAACTTTTTTAAATAACTAAACTTTTGCTTAAAGCTGGCTATATATACTATATGTAACTATTCATTATCACACATCATTATAATATCAAATATTTTTATATGGGTTTTAATGTTAATAATGGTTCGCGATACTCTGTGACAGTCAATGTCTATTGCTTCGTTTGAGACTATATTAATGTGACGATGATATTATGTATATAATGTACATTTAGTTCCATTCATATTTTTTTGTTTAGCTCTTTTAATAAATATTTTTTATAATTTTTTGACAAAACTTATATTTAATTATTACATAGCCTTTTATGCATTTTAGTTGTTATCCTAACTATTTGTTAAGTTATTACATATGTATATAGCCTGTTATATGTATAGCCTGTCCGTTCTTTTAATTACTTAGAATACTCAAATACAACTTTCATTATGTTATTTTTCTAATTGATGTGTTTCTAAATAGCTGCACATATAAAGTTTTATCAAAATTAAAAAAAAAAAATATGTATATAATATATTGCTATACATATATATAAACTTCAAACAAATTTTTTTTTTTTATAATATATTTATAATATATATAAATGAAACTTACATAGATAGGAATATTTTCTTCTATAAAATTGACATTATTAATATCAATTTAAAAAAACCTTAAAATCTACTTGAAATATTATTTTACCTGGAAGGAAATCTGGGAATGCTGTCAGTCGGCCAATTTTTTGCTTGGTCATCACCATCCTTGCCGATATTGATGCAAGGAAAGGATGAAACATATCCTGTACATCTGATTTCCGAAGAAGCCGCTTGGGTAACATCTTTACTTACATTCGGTTCAGCCGTGGGTGCCATTATTTGTACAATCACGATGGATGTCTACGGCAGAAAAAACATCATGTTATTTACGGTCATACCCTCGATAATGAGCTGGTTGATGATAGCTTTTGCAACATCACTATTGGTAGGTTTATTTTATCCGAGTACATATATTTCCTAGAAAATAATATTGTATGTGCATCCTGAGGGCATACACACATCAATTTTAGTTTAAATTTTAAATTCCATCCCATTCTCTAATCTACAAAGAGACTTCTAGATAAGGTTTTATAGAGCTCATAAGATTTATTTATAAAAGGGATAGTTTCCCAGACAGCACAAGAAGACCAAAAGACATCTTAAAGATGTCTAACACGGTGATATCTCTCATCACTATTCACCAAATGAGCGGCGTTCAGGCTATAGAGCAATATGCTGAATTAATTTTTGAGCAGGCGAATAGTAATTTAGAAGGCAAATATTTAACCATGATATTGGGCACGGTACAAGTGATCTGCACAATCGTCTGTATGTTTATCACCGATCGCAGCGGCAGAAAATCGCTGCTGATCATCTCCGCAATCGGTTCGGCCTGTTCGACTGCTATGGTCGCGATATATTTCCATTTGCAACATGTCTATGTGGACACCAGCAAACTAACATGGTTGCCTGCTATCGGTGTGATTATGTACGTAATCATGTTCTCTGTAGGTCTGTCCGCGCTGCCGTCTGCCATGGTCGGTGAACTTTTTCCCACAAACGTTAAGCCTCTCGGCACCATGGTAACTGTTATCTCGGCCGGTGTCGAGGCTTTTGGTGTGACAAAATTATATCTGGTCATAGCCTATAATTTCGGCATACACATACCGTTCTGGATATTCACAGCGTGCAGTCTTGCTGGTGCTTTATTCACGCTTGTCTACGTACCTGAAACCAAAGGCAAGACTTTGCAGCAGATACAGGAGAAACTGCATGGCTCGTCAAATGTAGAAATAAAAAAATAGAAATTAATATTTATATTTTGATTTTTTTTTATGGCAAGTTCCTAAATTATTTATCTTTAATTAAACCAATCGTAAGTTAAATTTATAATTGGCACTGCAATTACTTTGTTTGAAATAATCTTTAATAATTAATTTAGCAAACTTTATATTCTATTAGTTTTGTTGAAAACAAGTGCAAAGACTGTATAAAAGTAATACAATGCAGTTAATGTATAAAATTAGCAAATTTTCTTAGGGAAATTTAGGAGAGAATAATTTTGTACATAAGCAAGATTAAATACAAAAATATAATTATATTTTTAATATAAATGAGATTTAAACTAATCTGCATTTAGTGTCAATATTTTTATACAAATAACATTAAATTAATAACGTTATAAATAACGTTAAATATCATATAAATATAAAATATAGTGCTTATTAAAAAAGCCAATGTAAGGTATAAAGGACTTCTTGTCCGTCTAACAATAAATGCCACAAGCGAGCTTTCGCCAAGGATTTCTTTCAGATATTATTATTATTAAAATTGATATAATTTTCTATATTAATTATAATAAATTTGCTACTAAAGCATTACGAAACTATTTGCTCGCATTGGTATTCTGCTGTTTAACTTATTATTGTTCTTCAATTTACATACTAATAAGTTCTTAATAATAGAGAAATAAAATGTACTGTGATATAAATTTTTCTAAATAATGCGATAAAAAGAGCTTAATCAGACAGTAAGAGAGATTTCGCGCGTTTCTTTTTTACGATATATATATAAAATATATATTATAGAATATTTGACATATTTTACACAGTTATTCACACACGAGATATTTAATCGTACAAGATATTTAATCTGTCTCATATTAAGATCATATAAAAGTCATTCAATTTTGTAACGTCAGATAATAATAAATACATATCAAAATTTTCTTCGAGATAAAACTGATATAATGCTATTATCTAAACCGCTTTTATTTTGATAAAATTCCTTCAACTGCTACTATAATCATTTAGCGTTCGTACGCAGAAATAATCCTTGCCTTGTACTAATATCTGTGAAAATGAAGAAGGTATATCTTGCTGCCATGGCAGGTATGTACATATATCGAAATAAAATTAAATATGGATAAACATTTTTTCGATTAAATTGTTCATTATTAATCTCTAAAATTTATAGTAGATTAAATTACTTTTTTTACAACCAAATTTATTTAATATTCTTATTTTTAATAATATTATATTTTTAATATTTTAAATAAAATTTAGTTTAAATTTTAAATTCCATCCCATTCTCTAATCTACAAAGAGACTTCTAGATAAGGTTTTATAGAGCTCATAAGATTTATTTATAAAAGGGATAGTTTCCCAGACAGCACAAGAAGACCAAAAGACATCTTAAAGATGTCTAAAGGACACTAAGACGTCTTTAAACCGTCTTTTAGATGTCTTTTAGGGACATGTGCTGTCTGGGTTCTTTCTCGTCAGTATATAAAATTTTATTAGATGAACGCGATTTCCATTTCATGTACATATTGAAATGAGAATGCTCACATTTGGCATCGAAAAAATATTTTATCAACAAACTGTTATACAATTATCATTCGCTGATCTCTCAAATAATAGAAAAAGCTTATTTTGCACTTATTATTATATGCACATATTATATCCAATTTTTAAATTAAAATTCAATAATTGCTAATACAGACTGCTTTAGACATATATTTTACAATATATAATTATATATTCTTTTTAGAAATTTTTAAATACGTTTCTTTTAATTTTTGTTACGTATATAACTCTATATAATATTTAATTAATATATATAATAAATTAATGAAGTCTTAAATGTCTCAATGCTCATATTGAGATTTAAATTAAACTGATAACGTATACGCACAACTACATGCGTACCCAGATAGCACAAGAAGACCAAAATACATCTTATAAATATCTAAGGAACAATAAAACGTCTTTAAGTCGTATTTTAGACGTCTTTTAAGGATAATATATATATATATATATAATTCAGATATATAAAGAATATTTTATTTATAAAATCAACATTGTTGATGAATCAATCCCTTTCGAACCGTATTATTTTACCTGAAAGGTAATCTGGGCATGCTGTCACTCGGTCAATTTTTGGGTTGGACATCGCCATCCTTGCCTAAACTGATGGAAGGTAATGATGCCAAGTCCATTCATTTGACTACGAAAGAAGCCTCATGGGTGGCATCCTTACTTATGATCGGTGCAGCTGGAGGTTCTATTCTTTGTGGATTTATGGTGAATGTCATTGGTAGAAAAAATACCATGTTATTTACGGCCGTGCCTTCGATAATCAGCTGGTTGATGATAGCTTTTGCAACGTCACCGTGGGTAATTTAATGATTTCTATATTCGCAAGATATATAAAAAAATATTTCTTTGAAAACCATATGTATACAACCATTTTAAAATTTTAAATTAAGATTTGGGGGATTTAATTTTTACTAGTCATAATCCCGATTCTTTTTATTTTGAAATGGCTAAAAGAGCTTGGCTTGTATACTTTGGCGTTTATCGATCTAATATAATACATTCTTTCTTGACAAGTAGTTTAGATAGAGCGCCACTTCTAGTTTATATTTCATGATGCTATAATGTACAATCAAGTTTCTAATCCCAACACACACAATCTCCAATATATAAGATTTATTTTATCTATAAAAGATAATTCTCCCTTCTCTTTGAAGAAAATGAAATTTTGTCTGATAAGCTATGGAAGTACGTGATTCGCATTCGATGGTCACATTGCAGTAAAAATATTTACAATTATTGTGAAGAAATATTATCATCGTATTATCAAAGAATTATTATCTGATGACTTTTAAAAAATGAGAAGACTTATATTTTACAGATTTCTTGAATTCAAATAATTATGAATACACAAATATATATGTCTATAGCTAATATGATATTAAGCGTTTCAATATATTATATATTAGAAATCAGCGATAAAATGATAGTGTAATTGTATTGATTTATGATATAGTGCAAATTCTTTTATAATTAATTGCTACATTTATTTTTTTTTATAGATATATTGTTCTTGTTTCTTCAGATATGTACAATCTATTACAGTTTATCTAAGTAATGATAGAAAAGCAGTTAATTTCAGCAGGTATATTATTTATCTTAAAGAAATAAATATATAAGAATAGAATTCTCTCTTTTACGAAATTTACGAAAACTTCTTATATATCTATAATGATAATCGCCTGTATAAAACATAACAAATAACTTATCCATCATTAAATATATTGCTGCAAGAGTTTCTATTGTGAGAAGAAAAACTTTTAGAAAATTAGTTGATCTCCAAATATACATATATGAAATACACACACACCACTATATACATAAAACAAATAATATTTAAAAATTGTTAACCTGCGCATCGTACTTTTTATCTAAACATTTAATTCCATTGCATGTAAAATTTAGATTAAAACTAATTTGTAAATTAAACTCAAAAAATATATGCAATTTTTAAATATATTTAAAAACAAATATAATCTCGTAAAAATTGTTACTGCTTCATGCTGCTGCTTCAAAAGAAGTCAGTTTTTTTAATGATAGTATAAACTCTTAGAATAATTGCCTATGAATGATAAAAAAACACTGTGCTGGGACACTGTGCAAAGACACTGTGCTGATCTGATATCCGCGTTTAAACAATACTCAAATAAAGAAATATATACATATCTATAGTAATTTCTGACACAATGTTATCTCACATACATATATATGTACATTGCTTCATTATCATTATCTAGGTATCGTTTATAAATGCATTGTAAATTGACGCAGCATCCAAGCATCTTATGCCATTCACAGACGGCAATCAATGGCACGGTCAATCTCTTTATCTTCCTATTTTTTTCTTTTCTTTACAGGAGCTATATATATCAAGGTTTATATCCGGTTTGGCTATGGGTATCGCTTTTTCAGTTACGCCGATATATTTAGGTGAAATTTCACCAGCGCACATCCGCGGTAATTTGACATCCATGTTAATAGCCGCCACGAGAATCGGCAATTTAATTATGTACGTGATAGGCCCATTTTTATCGGTACAAAATCTCGCCTTCGTGTCTTTGATTGGACCGTGTCTATTTATATTTGCTTTCATCTGGCTACCGGAATCTCCGTACTATTTGATGCATCACAACGAGAAGCAAAAAGCTATAAACTCTCTCATTCAATTGAGAGGCAAAGAGGATGTTCACAATGAAGCAAATGATATTGAGCGGTTTGTAAAAGTTGATTTAGCTAATAAAGCTAGTTTTCGAGAACTCTTATGCGTGCCAGGAAATCGCAGGTGAGATGTCAAACTTATCGTCACACACAATCATTAATGAACAAAAAATTTCCAAAAATATCTTTTCTATTATATCCACCTATGTATGAGTTAATTTCGCAAATAATATATATAATTATATAGAAATCTATTCTTTTCTATATAAAATAATTGTATTTTTATATAATAGTTCTCAAAAATATTTTTGTTTCAATCGATTTTTGATATAGTAATTTGAAATTATTACAATGATAACATCAAAGCTATTATTTCGGCCGAGTTTGATTAATAATCTTGATTTTACAGGGCTCTAATAATAATATCGTGCCTGGGCGTAATTCAACAAATGTCCGGTTTTCAAACAATGTTGCAGTATGCTGATATCATTTTCGATCAGGCGAATAGTAATCTGGAGAGCAAGTATCTGACCATGATACTGGGCGTCATACAAGTTATATTTTCCATTATTTCTATGTTTATCACTGATCACTTCGGTAGGAAGTCGCTGCTGATCATCTCCGCAATCGGTTCGGGCTGTTCGACCGCTATAGTCGCGATATATTTCAATCTGCAATACAATCATATAAATACCAACCATCTAGTTTGGTTGCTCGCCACAAGTGTGATGATGTATACAATCATGTATGCTTTGGGCCTAGCCTCGGTACCGTTCACCTTGCTCAGCGAAATGTATCCCATAAATGTGAAGGCTCTCGGCAGCACGATTTTTTTAGTACTTATCAGTTTGTTGAGTTTTGTTATGTCAACGTTGTATTTGATCATTACCGATATTGTTGGCGCACACGTACCGTTCTGGATATTCACCGCGTGCAGTCTCGCTGGTGCTTTATTCATATTTCTCTGTGTACCTGAAACCAAAGGCAAGACGTTCGAACAAATACAAGAGCAATTGCAAGACTTATCGAAGCAATGAGAATCGTAAATAAAATATTTACACGTTAAACTTTTTTCAACGAGTAGTATTCTTAAATTGTTCATTAGAGAAAGCACTTTTTAAAATCGGACTTATATCGGACTCGCCACATTAATTGCATTTAGAAAGATTAATCATAAATATATACACAAAATTTAGTTTTGGCAATTGGAAAATTATAATGATATTGTATTTCCTAAATTTGTATAAGAACCAGCTTTTTATCTTTAGCTGACATTTAAAAATTAATATTATCAGATAGCAATAATATAATGATCTTGTTTTTTGATATTTATATTGATAAATTTTGAATGATAGATAAATAGCATGCTTCTTTGTATAAAAATCTCTCGACAATAGGATCAAAAAAGGTTTAATTGGTTTCTTGTTTAATATACAGACTATCTTCTTATCAATTTTTTCTTATACAGGAGCTATACGTATCAAGGTTTATATCCGGACTGGGTATGGGCATTGGTTATTCAGCAACACCGATATATTTGGGTGAAATTTCACCAGCAGATATTCGCGGTAATTTGACATCCATGTTAACAGTGGCTGTGAAACTTGGCATTTTAATGGAGTACGTGATAGGTCCGTTTGTATCGGTGCAAAACCTCGCCCTCGTATCTTTGATGGGTCCGTGCTTGTTTGTGGTTGCATTCATCTGGCTACCAGAAACGCCGTACCATCTTTTGCGCCACAATAACAGGCAAAAAGCTATAAATTCGCTTGTTCAATTGAGAGGCAAAGAGAATATTTACGAAGAAATAGACAATATCGAACGGTCCGTGAAAGCTGATTTGGCTAATAAAACTGGTTTTCGAGAACTTTTATTTGTGCCGGGAAATCGTAGGTGAGATGTCAAATTTCAATTTATCGATGTGTACACGAATTATTTGCTCTATGAAGAAGAATTCGATAAAAACAAATAAAAAAATTTTTGTGGAAATATTTTTTCTATTATTTCGAGCTTTAAATAAACAAAAACATTAAGCAATGAACAATTATGCTAATGATAATCATATATATATTATAAGAATA